>NC_091952.1:225401294-225478794 GCF_031021105.1 Erythrolamprus reginae
AAGTGACACGCTTTTGTATGATTATTGGATGCATGCCAAAGCCTCATGCCCAATTTTTTTGTCACTGGAAACCACTGAATTCTCTGGACTTCACCATGTTTAACTGAATGCAATAATACGATTGAACAATGGCCAGATCTGTTAACTGATGCAATGGAATTAAAACAATAACTTTGCAGGAAAACCCCATCAGTTTGGGAACATGACCAAAACGAGCATTTTTGCAGCGCAAATATTTGGCACATTGAGTTGTTTCTAATTGTCAATTGTCTCCATAAAAACTGCAATGGAAAAATTAAAAATTTGTAATTACCAGAGAACAGGGAAAAGGTGCCAAGATCTCCATGAATGGCTTTTTATCTCATTCCCTTAGTGAAAACAGTTAACTAGTCACTGGTGAGCCATTCGGTAACTGTGCAACAAAAAGCTGGCATCCGTGCCAAGTGTGGCATGCCAGATGTGCGAATACATTCTGGAGAGCTGTATCAGCAGCTCCAACCGAAAGCCATAGCCATTAATCTAGAGACCTCGGGGAGTTGGGGAGAGTGCTGTAAAACCCAGGCCCTGCCAAGACTACATCAGATAAAGCCATCAATGCATTATAAAAAAAGACACAAAACCTATTTCATGGGCTGCACTGATCAAGCAATTACTATCATTGACTACATTAAGCAAAGAAACAGTGGGGTGCCCTATAAAATTGACTGCCAACTTGAATAATCAATAGGCTTCATGTAGAGTAAATTAAATAACTGAAAAACTATTTGGAAAAAGCCTAAGTTAAAAAGCCAATCAGTAATCCCTCATCCATGGAAAAACAGTTCTACATCCAAGAGATACTTTTGCTTGCTTTCGTTGTTGTCACTGGAAAAATACAATTATGATAAGATAGGAAAGCAAAGAGGGAATACCCTGCCATTATTACCCACTCTGCTGTCCCCAACCATTTTTAGAATAGAATAAAATACAATTCTTTATTGGCCAAGTGTGATTGGGCACACAAGGAGTGTGTTTTTGGTGCATATGCTCTCAGTGTGCATAAAAGAAAAGATACATTTGCCAAGAATCATGAGATACAATGCTTAATGATTGTGATAGGGTACAAAAAGCAATGAGGAAACAATCAATATTAATCGAAGCATGGAACTCATTACCGGACTCTGTAGTATCATCCCCTAACTCCCAACATTTTACCCTTAGACTATCCACGGTTGACCTCTTCAGATTCCTAAGAGGTCAGTAAGGGGCGTGCATAAGCGCACTAGAGTGCCTTCCATCCCCTGTCCTATAGTCTCTCCTATATCTCGTATTTCTTCTCTACTATATCCTCTATAACCTTCACTGTGTATTATTGCATATTGGACAAAATAAATACATAAAAAATAAATAAAAAATAATATAAATCATAAGGGTCAAGCAACAAGTTTATTATTTTTATTTATTATTTTATTATTTGGATTTGTATGCCGCCCCTCTCCGAAAACTCGGGGCGGCTACAGTCACACAGTTATAAGTGGGAGGAGATGGGCGATAGGAATGATGAGGAGACTAATAGTAATAGTAATGCAGCCTTAGTGAATAGTTTGACAGTGTTGAGATAATTATTTGTTTAGCAGAGTGATGGCATTTGGGGAAAAAACTGTTCATGTGTCTAGTTATTTTGGTGTGCAGTGCTCTAGAGCGTCATTTTGAGTGTGGGAGTTGAAACAATTTATGTCCAGGATGTGAAATCAGTATTTCAGCATCATCTGCTTCATCGTTGTTATTTGCTCAATTGGGATTGGGAATGTGGTGGTTTGCTGCAGTGTGAATGTGTCAGAAGTATCAGCTTCATTTAATTACTTGCTGTTTAATCCTTTGGGGGGAAAAGTCAGTCATTTAAAGATAACTGTCCATCATTCTGTACCTTCAAAGGTGAAATATCAAACATAGCCAACAAGCCAGAAACCTATAAGATGTTTGCAAACCCAACTCAATTTATCTTAATGCAAAAGTAGCACACAATGTATCTCTAAATTGCTTGCAAACCTTTTTCGCTACAATTAATATATATGACATTATCTTAATTCTTTGCCCTAGCCATAATTGGGAACATAGGCTTCTTCAAGCATTGCTCTATTACAATTTTCACCAACCGTACCTAACAAAGATGGTGAAAGATGAGTGATGTTAAGATTACATAATGGCCACACAAGGTTGGTCACCATTGAGCTATAGCTGATGTAAGCTGCTATTGTCTACAACTGGCAACAAGCCCACAAGATATCAGAAAATGATCTGTTTTCCTGAAGTTATTTAAAAGAAATTGGAGATGCAAAGGATTAGACCTTCAATATGCAAAGCCCCCTGAGCAGTGGTCCCACTTAGAAGCAATTTACAAATGCCAATTGTCATTTGAGAATGTGAATTGAGTAGATTTGTGCAGAATGCAGCATGTAATTAAGCTGTTCCACAATTGTTTCACATAATGTCTAGCGCATAACCCAATCTATGGCATGCTTTATAGAAGTAGGTAGAACAAAGGTTTGGAAATGGGACCTGTGAATGATAATATCCATAATTATAATATGCCCAGATTTAGACTAGCTGCAAAAGTCTGCCTGAAATGAACTTGAGTTTTTGCTATAGCAAGAAGTGAAATATATCAGTTTATGGCTGAACCAAAACATCAATATGTACAAACCTTATTTTTGACACTTTTCTCTGAAATTGTATTTACCTTTAATATAAGGTAAAGGTTCCTCTCAGACATATGTGCTAGTTGCTCCCAACTCTAGGGGACGGTGCTCATCTTGTTTTTCTTCTATCTTTGAATAGAAGGAAAATTGAGAGTCTCAGGGTGGATTTGAAGGAACTTTACAATTCACCCTGTATTTAGAATTATATTATCATGCTTTATGGACTGTAAACCTCCTATGGATTGTAAAGCTCCTATTTAAACCTCCTATGTCTTAACAATATGGGAAACCATTGTCCAGTACAAGACAACTTACTTCTCTGTCCTTAATAGGGCACTATATAAATACACAATATTCACTTTAGGTGAGCAATGTGCTGGAGAGAAAAATAAAAGAAAACAAGTTTCTTGGAAAATTTGTTCTTTGCATAGAAAGAAATTTAAGGAAACCAGCGATCCAAGAAGAGTTTATTCTCTTTGGGATTGCCAGCTGGCAAGCATGCTCACCTAACAGGCTGGATCCAGCCTAGTATTATAAAACTTGCATCCTGTTTTTCTTCAAGAAGCACATAGTGGCATATGTGAGGTTGTTCCAGTTGGCTTCATAGCAGAACTAAGATAGAAATTCAGATCTTGGTAGATCAGGTTTGAAAGACTGTGGACCATAATTGATGCCTTCTTCCATAAGAAATCGTAGTGAACTCCACAATTTTTTTAAAAAAATAATATTGTAACATTCCTCAAGTCAACAAATATTTAGTAATTTATGAAAACTAGTGCAGGAATTTAGGATAATTTAGGATAATAAACTGCTGCACGAATCCCAGTGACCAGTTAGGTCCCACAGAGTGGATCTTCTCCGGGTCCCGTCAACTAAGCAATGTCGCCTGGCGGGACCCAGGGGAAGAGCCTTCTCTGTGGCGGCCCCGGCCCTCTGGAACCAACTCCCCCCAGAGATTAGAACTGCCCCCACCCTCCTTGCCTTTCGTAAACAACTTAAAACCCACCTCTGCCACCAGGCATGGGGGAATTGAGATCCTTTCCCTCCCTAGGCCTTTACAATTCTATGCATGGTATGTATGTATGTATGTATGTTTGGTTTTTATATTAATGGATTTTTAATCATTTCTAATATCAAATTACCATTGTACACTGTTTTATTGTCGCTGTTAACCGCCCCGAGTCTCCGGAGAGGGGCGGCATACAAATCCAATAAATAAATAAATAATACTACCACTTTTATTTTTGAATATTTTTTGTTTATTAATTTGAGATGGCTTTAAAAGCTACACTCATCCTTGATCTATGATTATTACTTGAAGCAAATAATACATTGAGGGACATGCTAAACTGCATTAGGTGTAAATGTAATATACTATCAATACAAGCACTTATATAAGTATGCAATATTAACCATAAACCAGTTGTCAATAAACATCAAGCTATAATAGAATTCTGTTAAAAAATAAATGAGGAACAAACAGCTTAGAATTCATGGACACTGTGAGCAGATACAAAACAAGGGAACAAGGGAAAGAAGAAATATGATGAGCTAAAAATTATTATGCATTACAATAAAATTTTCCAACCTGTCTGCTGATTAGATGCTAATGCCTCTCATAAAAGCAAATGAGAATAAAAACCAAGGCAGAGCACTTGATAAAACATTTTCTTCAGACTTACTGTATATTCTACTTACTAGATTCTGAACTCATAATTTCAATTGTTGAGAGTCTGGATTTAAAAGTCCATTAAATGCATTACTCATAATTTCCACATTTGCTTTTTCCTCGGCAATTCAAGATGATGAAAATTCTTACAACAATCTTCCTGCATTTGATTAGCAGGAAATTTAAGGAACTCGTCTTTAAATTGTACAATAGCAGTTGTATGGAAATACAGTGATACCTCGTCTTACGAACTTAATTGGTTCTGGGATTAGGATTGTAAGGTGAAAAGTTTGTAAGACGAAACAATGTTTCCCATAGGAGTCAATGGAAAAGCGATTAATGAGTGCAAGCCCAAAACTCACCCCTTTTGCCAGCCGAAGCGCCCGTTTTTGTGCTGCTGGGATTACCCTGAGGCTCCCCTCCATGGGAAACCCCACCTCCGGCCTTCCATGTTTTTGTGATGCTGCAGGGGAATCCCAGCATGGGAATCCCAGCAGTGCAAAAACAGGTGCTTCGCTGACAACGGAAGTCCAGAGGTGAGGTTTCCCAGTGAGGGGAGCCTCAGCAAAATTGCAGCATTGCAAAAACACAGAAGTCCTTGAAACCCCACCACCGGACTTCCGTGTTTTTGTGATGCTGTGATTTTGCTGAGGCTCCCCTCACTGGGAAACCCCACCTCCTGACTTCCATTGCCAGCGAAGCACCCATTTTTGTGCTGCTGGGATTCCCCTGCAGCATTGCAAAAACACGGAAGTCCGGAGGTGGTGTTTCCCACGGAGGGGAGCCTCAGGGGAATCCCAGAAGTGCAAAAACGGGCACTTCGCTGGCAACAGAAGTCTGCGGCGGCTTGAGTTTGTAAGGTGAAAATAGTTTGGAAGACGAGGCAAAAAAATCTTAAACCCCGAGTTTGTATCTCGAAAAGTTTGTATGACGAGGGGTTTGTAAATATAAATTACTCATTCATTTTGGAAATTCTAAAACTATGAAACGAATATTGTGTTCTATGCTAATGTGACAATGCCATCTTACTTTTTAAGGATCATTGATCTTAATACGTCTACAAAACTAGTAAACTTAAAACTTTAGAAAAGCATTTGGGATTCTCCCATCCTGGTAACATTATCCATATTCTGCTTCAGACCATTACTGAAACTACACTGTCTTTGCTCTTTAATTATCCATTTTAATCCTAACTTTACACCTGTAATATCCATCATCTTAATTTCAGTGGCTGGGTTATATGTCTGATCCCAGAAATCACTCCATTGCATCTTGGACTTTAATGAACTTTAATTAGAAATTAGCATAAATCACTAAATTATTTCAACAATAATACAGTGATTTTGGTTATTCTACCATAGCCATTTACTAAACATTGCATTGTTCCAAAGCAGACTTAAGGTTAAGCAATTTATGATGGCCAATAGCATTCAAGAAATGCATGTATAGCTAGAGGTATAACAAGAAGGAAGAGGGAGATTGTGATCCCCTTATATAGAATGCTGGTGAGACCACATTTGGAATACTGTGTTCAGTTCTGGAGACCTCACCTACAAAAAGATATTGACAAAATTGAACGGGTCCAAAGACGGGCTACAAGAATGGTGGAAGGTCTTAAGCATAAAACGTATCAGGAAAGACTTAATGAACTCAATCTGTATAGTCTGGAGGACAGAAGGAAAAGGGGGGACATGATCGAAACATTTAAATATGTTAAAGGTTAAATAAGGTTCAGGAGGGAAGTGTTTTTAATAGGAAAGTGAACACAAGAACAAGAGGACACAATCTGAAGTTAGTTGGGGGAAAGATCAAAAGCAACGTGAGAAAATATTATTTCACTGAAAGAGTAGTAGATCCTTGGAACAAACTTCCAGCAGACGTGGTTGGTAAATCCACAGTAACTGAATTTATACATGCTTGGGATAACCACATATCCATTGTAAGATAAAATACAGGAAATAGTATAAGGGCAGACTAGATGGACCATGAGGTCTTTTTCTGCCGTCAGTCTTCTACGTTTCTGTTTCTATGTCATAAACTCATCATAGAGTTGTCACCAATCCCACCCATATTTGCAGATTTGGCTTAGTTTACTTTTGCAATTGTTTTTCTGAAAGCTTGAAGTACTGTATTTCTTTTGTTTCCCATTAGAGATTATCAGGAAATTAACTCTGCTGTTCAGTGCTTTCATACATCAACAGTGTTAATATATATGTTAATATTAAAAAAGTTAATAGAACAGTACTAATATAACTTTAGACGTTAACAGTATCAATATATATGTTAATATAAAAATATTAATAGAGCAGTGCTAATATACCTTTAAATTTTAATTTAAAAATAAAAAAAAATATTCTAAAGGCCTGTAAGATAGTTTATGAGCAAAACAATTCACCCTTCGCAAATTGTTTCTTCTTGCCTCTTTATAGGAAATAGTTAAATCCAGTGTTGTAAGATGATATACAGTATATATTAGCAATCCATTCTTGAAATATATCATCTCAATGTTTCCTAATAATTCTTTTGACACCATCACAGGCATAAAGGTTCTACCATCTTTGATATCATCAATTTTACATTTCAGTTCCAAGCATTATAAACTACACTTAGTTAATAAGATGTAGTTTGCTGAGTGATGCCTTACACTGATACTGTCCTACAGAATTTCTTATGCAGAGGTCTTCAAACTGGGCAATTTAAAGGTTTGTGGACATCAACTTCCATAATTCTCCAGCCAGCTATGGTGACTGGAAAATTCTGGAAGTCCACAAGTCTTAAAGTTGCCAAGTTTGAAGACCTCTGACCTTATGCATTGTATACTAAAAGACACTGATGTAGAAATTTATTCTAAAAGACCAGAATATGAGAAATGCAACAGTATCAAATAATAAATTTTTATCACCCTTCTCTTGAAGAAATATTTGTTAGGTTCTCTTTTGAAGACTTACTTTAGAAGTTTTATTATTCCTATTTTATTATTACTATCCACTAAAAATTTAATGGGATGTTATATTAATATATATATAAAAATATATTAAATATATATTAAAAATAACATACATTTATTTACAAGTGATTCTTGTAATTTTAGGGAGCTTACAAATATGTAATGAATATGTAATACAATACAACATCAATTAGCCATGCAGAAAAATAATAGACTGTTAAAGTTAATCAAACATTACAACTATTAATAAAAATTGTAATAAAATTTGTCACCAACTACCAATAAGCTGATAATGATAGATAGATAGATAGATAGATAGATAGATAGATAGATAGATAGATATTATATACTGCAACCTTTATTTTTAATTTATTTGAGACATCTCAAAGTGGCAATTAGTATTTTGAGCTGATGGTAAATTTAAATATACATAAATATGAGAAAATTTAAAACCACAATATATTAATCATTTGGGGTAGGCTCAAAGCATCTTTTCAAAGAAATAATGAATCTAATATATTTAAGCTATAAATTATTTACCAATTATGTTATTTATGAACATTATTGCCTTTCTTTTTGGCAATTAGTACTTAGGTAAAAAAGTACTACACTACTAATTTCTTTCCCAATCAACTAATATTAAAGTGACATTTCCCAAATCTTATATTTATGGAATATCTATTTACATTTTGCAGATTCACGTTTTATTCGCACTTCAGATCACAGAGAAGGAGAAGAAGGTAGTGCTGTTTACTTTTTGCATTTGCATTTTTTGAATTCAAGGAGAAGGGGCATTTATAACTGGCTGTTACAGACAATTTTATTAGCAGTTTGTTTTCAAACACAGACCAATCAGATTAGGCTGGGGCAGGATTAGACTGGGAAGTATAAAAGGCAGGAAAAAGCCATTTTAATTTGCACTTCAGATCACAGAGAAGGAGAAGAAGGTAGTGCTGTTTACTTTTTGCATTTGCATTTTTTGAATTCAAGGAGAAGGGGCATTTATAACTGGCTGTTACAGACAATTTTATTAGCAGTTTGTTTTCAAACATAGACCAATCAGATTAGGCTGGGGCAGGATTAGACTGGGAAGTATAAAAGGCAGGAAAAAGCCATTTTAATTTGCACTTCAGATCACAGAGAAGGAGAAGAAGGTAGTGCTGTTTACTTTTTGCATTTGCATTTTTTGAATTCAAGGAGAAGGGGCATTTATAACTGGCTGTTACAGACAATTTTATTAGCAGTTTGTTTTCAAACACAGACCAATCAGATTAGGCTGGGGCAGGATTAGACTGGGAAGTATAAAAGGCAGGAAAAAACCATTTTAATTTGCACTTCAGATCACAGAGAAGGAGAAGAAGGTAGTGCTGTTTACTTTTTGCATTTGCATTTTTTGAATTCAAGGAGAAGGGGCATTTATAACTGGCTGTTACAGACAATTTTATTAGCAGTTTGTTTTCAAACACAGACCAATCAGATTAGGCTGGGGCAGGATTAGACTGGGAAGTATAAAAGGCAGGAAAAAGCCATTTTAATTTGCACTTCAGATCACAGAGAAGGAGAAGAAGGTAGTGCTGTTTACTTTTTGCATTTGCATTTTTTGAATTCAAGGAGAAGGGGCATTTATAACTGGCTGTTACAGACAATTTTATTAGCAGTTTGTTTTCAAACACAGACCAATCAGATTAGGCTGGGGCAGGATTAGACTGGGAAGTATAAAAGGCAGGAAAAAGCCATTTTAATTTGCACTTCAGATCACAGAGAAGGAGAAGAAGGTAGTGCTGTTTACTTTTTGCATTTGCATTTTTTGAATTCAAGGAGAAGGGGCATTTATAACTGGCTGTTACAGACAATTTTATTAGCAGTTTGTTTTCAAACACAGACCAATCAGATTAGGCTGGGGCAGGATTAGACTGGGAAGTATAAAAGGCAGGAAAAAGCCATTTTAATTTGCACTTCAGATCACAGAGAAGGAGAAGAAGGTAGTGGCCCGCGCGCCTGACGGCGCACAAATCATATAACTATAAACCAAAATCAGCAAAGTTTGGTAGCAATAGGGATTGTTGATTTTCCTGCTAAGTACTTGTATTTCAATACATTGTTAAGATGACTGGCTTGGTGCAGTGTAACATTTGTTTGGCTGTTGTCTTCCGTAGTACCTTGTGGAACTTGGGGTACTGCCCTCTTTGCATAAGGACATCTAGGTTAGATGGCGAGATCTCTCGATTGCAGTCCTTAGTTTGTAGCTTGCAGTCAGAAGTGGAAAGATTGTCCCAGCCACGTGCTGTAATGAAGCCATGTGTCCAGCCTCCACTTCCACAGCGCCCCCCGAGGAGGAGGGCTGTGTGGACAACTGTCGGTTCAGGAAGATTGCGTGCAGTTGAGCAAAAACATAGCAATTTTGGTCTCTCTGTATCGAATTCCTATAGTGTTCTTGCGGATTTAAATAGTAAGGATGTTGGAGATATTAGCAAGGTCCCTCAGGCAGAGAATGAGGGGATGTTCAAAGGGGAAGTTGTCGTAAATGTCACCAAACCATCAAGTACAGTTAGTAGAAATAAAAAGAGGACACATTTTCTTGTGGGTGATTCGACCGTTAGAGGTGTTGATTTGGGACAGAGCAAGGATGTGGTTAAGGTGCTGAGGTGTCTCCCAGGGGCCACTGCCAGCAGGGACAGGAGGCGGATTACAAACATTGTTAAGACTGTGAGTAAAGGTAATAACGTTGATGTGGTGGTGCATCTTGGCACAAATGATTTGTCCCAGAGAAATGTTAATGTAGTAAAAAGAGATTTTCAATGTCTAAGTGTGGAGCTGGGTAAAATAACTGATTCAGTGACTTTCTCAGAGGTGTTACCGGTTTGTGGCCAAGAGGATAAAACAACGTGTATCAGAGAGTTTAATGTGTGGTTAAGGCAGTGGTGTAAAGCTGAAGGTTTTGGCTATGTAAGTCATGATGTCAGTAGGTGGTCTAATAGGGAGTTGTTTAAGAGGGATGGTTTGCATCCATCATACAGAGGTACCCAGGTGCTCGGTGAGGAATTCAGAACTTTTTTGGACAGGCATTTAAACTAGGTAAAGGGGACAGAGATGTAACTGATGTGGGTGATTTCTGTCCCCGACCAATGAGGATAAAGCAGTTTTTGGAAGCTTATGAAAAGGGAGCTGCAAATAATATAGATGTAGTTGTTGATGATAAGGGGCAAACTAATAACGAAAATAATGTTCTTCGGGTAATGTGCACAAATGCTCGAAGCTTGAGCAACAAGCTCTGTGAATTAATGGCCATAATATCTAGAGATAATTTGGACCTGGTTGCCATAACTGAGACATGGTTTAAGGATTCTAATGAATGGGAAATATCCATACCAGGATATACACTGTATAGGAAGGATAGAATAGAGAGAAGGGGAGGTGGAGTAGCCATTTATATTAAAGAAAGTCTAAAAACAACACTAATTCAAAATACGTGTCAAGATCTAGAGACTCTCTGGATTTGCATGCAAAATAAAGAAGGTTCTGTCATTAGAATTGGGGTGATCTATAGGCCTCCAGGGCAATCCGAGGAATATGACAACAAGATGGTGGATGAAATTACCCAAATGGCAGTAAAGGGAGATATTGTGGTTATGGGTGATTTCAACATGCCTGATGTTGACTGGAATATCCCCAGTGCCCTTACATGCAAAAGTAAGAATATAGTAGAGGCCTTTACAGGAGCAGCTCTGGCACAGCTGGTTAAGACACCAACTAGAGGGGAGAATATTCTAGATTTAGTTTTTACGAATGGGAATTGGGTTTCAGATGTCAAGGTGGGAGAAAATTTAGGTTGCAGTGACCATCTATGTTTGTGGTTTGATGTAAAAACTCATTGTGAGCAATCCTATAATGCAACCAAAGTATTGGATTTCAGAAAAACAAATTTTAATGCAATGGGAGAATATTTAGATAATGAATTAAAGGGGAGGGATAAAATGGCAGGAGCGAGCATCCAGTGGACTGTATTAAAAAAGGCCATCTTAAAAGCCACTGGACTGTATGTAAGACAAATAACTAAAGGTAAAAGGAAGAAGAAACCGCTATGGTTTAGCAATGATGTAAGGGCTATAGTCAATGAAAAAAAGGCTGCCTATAGGAGGTATAAAGAGTCTGGAAGTATAGCTGATAGGGAGGTATATAAAATGAGACAGAAGGAGGCGAAACAGATAATATATGCTGCTAAAGCCTCAAAAGAGGAAGAAATTGCCAAATCTGTAAAGAAGGGGGATAAAACCTTCTTCAGATATATTAATGATAAGAAGAAGAAAAACTGCGGCATCACGAAGCTTAGTACCGGGAATAATACATGCATTAATGGGAATAAGGAGATCGCTGACCATTTCAATAGCTACTTCTGTTCAGTTTTCTCAAAAGACACCTTACAAAATAATACTATAGAGGGATATAGCATTGCTTCCAGCTGTACGGATTCAGCTCCAGTGATCTTAGAAGCCGATGTCTTAGAAGAACTTGAACGATTAAAGATAAATAAGGCAATGGGTCCAGATGGCATCCACCCCAGAGTTCTTAAAGAACTCAGATCTGTCATTGCTACCCCCCTGACTGATTTGTTTAACCAATCCTTGTTAACAGGAGAAGTTCCTGAGGATTGGAGAATGGCCAGTGTTGTGCCTATTCACAAGAAGGGCAGTAGAGAAGAAGCTGGTAACTACAGGCCAGTTAGCTTGACATCAGTTGTAGTTAAAATGATGGAGACTCTACTCAAAAAGAGGATAAATCAGCACCTAAAAAACAATAACTTATTAGACCCAAATCAGCATGGCTTTACTGAAGGCAAATCATGTCAGACTAATCTCATTGATTTCTTTGACTATGTCACAAAGGTGTTGGATGAAGGTGGTGCCGTGGATATTGCCTACCTGGACTTCAGCAAAGCCTTTGATACGGTTCCACATAAAGAGCTGATAGATAAATTAGTGCAGATTGGACTTAATCCCTGGATAGTTCAATGGATTTTCAGCTGGCTGAAGCGTAGACATCAGAGAGTTATTGTTAATGGCGAGTATTCTGAGCAGAGTCAGGTTACAAGCGGTGTGCCACAAGGATCTGTTCTGGGTCCTATTCTTTTTAATATATTTGTGAGTGACATAGGGGAAGGTTTGGTAGGGAAAGTTTGCCTATTTGCCGATGACTCTAAAGTGTGCAATAGGGTTGATATTCCTGGAGGCGTCTGTAATATGGTAAATGATTTAGCTTTACTAGATAAATGGTCTAAGCAATGGAAACTGCAGTTTAATGTTTCCAAATGTAAAATAATGCACTTGGGGAAAAGGAATCCTCAATCTGAGTATTGTATTGGCAGTTCAGTGTTGGCAAATACTTCAAAAGAAAAGGATTTAGGGGTAGTGATTTCTGACAGTCTCAAAATGGGTGAACAGTGCAGTCAGGCGGTAGGGAAAGCAAGTAGGATGCTTGGCTGCATAGCTAGAGGTATAACAAGCAGGAAGAGGGAGATTATGATCCCACTATATAGAATGATGGTGAGACCACATTTGGAATACTGTGTTCAGTTCTGGAGACCTCACCTACAAAAAGATATTGACAAAATTGAACGGGTCCAAAGACGGGCTACAAGAATGGTGGAAGGTCTTAAGCATAAAACGTATCAGGAAAGACTTAATGAACTCAATCTGTATAGTCTGGAGGACAGAAGGAAAAGGGGGGACATGATCGAAACATTTAAATATATTAAAGGGTTAAATAAGGTCCAGGAGGGAAGTGTTTTTAATAGGAAAGTGAACACAAGAACAAGGGGACACAATCTGAAGTTAGTTGGGGGAAAGATCAAAAGCAACATGAGAAAATATTATTTTACTGAAAGAGTAGTAGATCCTTGGAACAAACTTCCAGCAGTTGTGGTAGATAAATCCACAGTAACTGAATTTAAACATGCCTGGGATAAACATATATCCATCCTAAGATAAAATACAGAAAATAGTATAAGGGCAGACTAGATGGACCATGAGGTCTTTTTCTGCCGTCAGACTTCTATGTTTCTATGTTTCTATGTTTCTATGTTTCTATTCATTTGCACTAAGACACAATGGATTATAAATGACCATAATAGCGTCTTCATTCTTTTTTAAAACGTTTTAAAAGACACTGATGAGAGGTACATAAAACCTACTCTTAATTTTTGAATTGTATCTGAAGATTGAATTCTAAAAAAACATTGCTCAGGCTCAGAAGAAAATTTGCTTCATTTATTTTATAAATCAATTCAATTATTTTAAAATGAAATATACTTCATATGATTGATCCCCAGTTAGGCAATTAATAATTTATCCTATCATTTGCATTAAATGGTATAATTTGTTAAATAACATTTTTAAAGCTTTAAATATTACAAGGTTTTCTTCATATCCAATCAATTTTGTAAATTAAATCCATGAGATCGGATAAAATTGATTGCTAAACATTTTGACCTGAGATGTGGACATAGACACATACACCGCATTTTAAAACTGGCATCATGCAGGCAAGTTTGCTGAAAAATTGTCTACATTAAAACACTTTTCTATTCAAAAAACTTATCAAAGGTAAACTATATTGTATGTCACTGTATGCCTCACACATTATGCTTTCAAACAATTAAATTATTATTATTATTATTATTATTATTATTATTATTATTATTATTTAGATTTGTATGGCGCCCTTCTCCGAAAACTCGGGGCAGCTCACATATCATAGTCTTTTATTCTTTTATGAACTCTGTGGATTGATTAAAGTTCCAAGCCTGTATTAATTGTCATTTCCACTTAAGCGTATATTGTTGTTAGGAACTTGAATTCCTGACTATAAGCTACTATACCCGCTATCGAATTGTAAAAAGTGGTATGTTCTGCCCAATATTACATTTTCCTTTGCTCATTTTTCCAGTTTATTCCTAAAAGATGCAAGTAAATCAGAATGCATTTTGCTTAGTAACCATAAATCTTCCATATATTAAAATCCTTCCAAGTAACACTATCTGTAAAACGTACCAATTTTGACTCAACTTGACTTGTGGTTTGAAGTCTATTTTGTTCTTAGACTAAATGCAAAACAGGCCTACAAACCTTTTTTTTTAAAATAAATGCCTGAAATGTTTTATGCAATGGCCCAATGTCCAGCATTTGAATTCCATAGCAACCTGAAAATCAAAACATTAATTAAAACTCATCGGGGTGGGAACTCCAATGAATTAAAATGAGGAGAACGTAGTTGCCATAAACATTAGGAATGATACACATGTGCAGAAACATAAAAGAGGATTTTAATAAATAGTTATGTCTATAATCACAACACGCTGAATGAAATCAGTATACCCAGCATGGAACATATGAATTTTACAAACATCATTTCAATTTTTGTTTTATTACCTAGGAGCATTAGGATATATTTTTTGACTGTAATAATTGCTTGCAGTTAATTACAAATGCAACAGAAGTGCTGGTAATATTAGAGTACCACTCGACATAAAGCTAGAAATTACTGCTATTACTCTTATTTGCTGAGAATATTGGGTCATAGATGCTAATTACCAGTTCACAATCCCCCATAGGAAAAAGACTCATTATTTTTAAAAATCTGTCTTTGTAACCAAAGGCACCCTTCAAGTAACTGTGAACACTTTTGTCAGATCAATTATTAGCTATGACAAAACTTCACATTCGTGTGAAAGACGGAGAAAAAAAAATCAAGGTTACAAATAAAACACACTTGATCTGTATACTGATTGCCACAATAAGAATAGTGACACAGGTCTGTTATGCTTCCTGTCAGTTAAGCAGCCTGGAAGAAAAAGAAAAAAGGTTTTGAATGTGTTGAACCACAATTTAAAATGTTGATTCCCCCCCCCCCTGTTATATTCTGTTATATTCTTTGATATTTCATAAAGTTGATGATTGAGGACTGTTCTTTATTGGATTTACTTGCACTGTGATATGCAAAATTTATACAAAAAACCTTGTACAAATGTCCTTTTGTTTGCACACAAAGATTTTTACAATCCTGTGGCATTCATAAAAACAAAAATAGCTCTATCCAGAAAGCAATTGCCTCTATCTGCTTGGATATTCCCTATACTAACTCCTTATCAGGATAAAGGAAACACGTTAAGTGGAATGTCATGCTTTCTTAAAAGATTGGTTAAATTAAATTGTAGTGGTGATTCAACATTGAAACCCAGTTGTTAGTAGTTTTAATTCTAGTGTTTATGTTTATTCATCTTAGAAACATGAAAACATAGAAGATTGACGGCAGAAAAGGACCTCACAGTCCATCTAGTCTGCCCTTATACTATTTCTTGTATTTTATCTTAGGATGGATATATGTTTATCCCAGGCATGTTTAAATTCAGTTACTGTGGATTTACCGACCACGTCTGCTGGAAGTTTATTCCAAGCATCAACTACTCTTTCAGTAAAATAATATTTTCTCACGTTGCTTCTGATCTTTCCCCCAACTAACCTCAGATTGTGCCCCCTTGTTTTTGTGTTCACTTTCCTATTGAAAACACTTCCCTCCTGAACCTTATTTAACCCTTTAACATATTTAAATGTTTTGATCATGTCCCCCTTTTCCTTCTGTCCTCCAGACTATACAGATGGAGTTCATGAAGTCTTTCCTGATACGTTTTATGCTTAAGACCTTCCACCATTCTTGTAGCCCGTTTTTGGACCCGTTCAATTTTATCAATATCTTTTTGTAGGTGAGGTCTCTAGAACTGAATCTTTATTAATTTGATATGCTACCTTTCTGTACCTGTGGGGAGTCAGCCCAATGATGTCCCTTTGGAATTTATAAGGACCCAAATTAATGGGTCATCATTGGCCATTGGATGTCAATTTATTTTTTTTACATTTATTTACACTTATTTATTTGTCTGTCTGTCTATCATCTATCTATCTATCTATCTATCTATCTATCTATCTATCTATCTATCTATCATCATCATGCATACAGTGATGGGCTGCTGCCCTCACTGGGGGGTTGGGTGGGCACAATGGGGGTAATAAGTTTATGCACTATTTATTGAATACTTAATAGTTTTTTATTGTCCTTCCTTCTCTAGTACCTTAGTATGATCCTTAATTACTTTTAAAATAGGAAATAATTAAATAGTATGTCTTACCCATAAATGCTTCAATTATTTTAATCATTATCTAGAACTGAACTTTTATAGCAATTAAAGAAAATTGAGCTACTTGTCTAATCTGTTATCATACTGAACCTTGTGGGTTCAGTACAAAATGTTACTTAAAACGTTACTGTGCTCCTCAACAAATAATGCTGTCTATCATTGTCCTTTTTGTGGCTATTCAAATAATGTGACTTAATCAACTAAAAAAGAGTCCAAGCACTTATTTGAAAACTTATCTTATCTCACCCAGTCACATGACCTTTAAGACATCCCTAGTCACATGATTGTCAAACCATTCCCACCTGGTATCATGGCCGGCAAGCCACCCCTACCCAGTCACATGACCATCAAGACACACCCACAAAATAAGCCACGACTACAGTGATTGAAGTCCATCCGCTTTTTTGCATTCAGTACAGAGGTGAGTTCCTCCTGGTTTGGACTGATTCACCCAAAGTGGTAGCAACCTGCTGGTGATGAAATGATGACATCTATTTTTTTTAAAAAAAAATTATTAGGGATTTTTTTCCTCATTTTTTTTCTTCTATACATGTGTAGAAGCTGAATTTCTGGCACTGTGCATGCGGTCACCATCTTGTTTTGGGCGGGTTTTGGGTGGAGGGGATTTTTTTTTTGAACTTTTGCCACTGTGCATGTACATGCATGCTTTGCATGCGTGCGGCCATGAGGCATGGCTATGCGGCACAGGAGGAATGTAACCAGCAGCTAGATAAGTTACAACCCACTGTAACTTACCTAACTGCAAAAGAGACTTCTCTGTGGCGGCCCCAACCCTCTGGAACCAGCTCCCCCCAGATATCAGAGTTGCCCCCATCCTCCTTCCCTTTCGCAAGCTCCTTAAAACCCACCTCTGTCATCAGGCATGGGGGAATTGAAATTTCTCTTCCCCCTAGGCTTATAGAATTTATACATGGTATGCTTGTATGTATGAGTGATTCTTTAAATTGGGTTTTTTAAGATTGTTTTTAATATTAGATTTGTTTACATTGTCTTTTTATATTGTTGTTGGTCGCCCCGAGTCTTCGGAGAGGGGCGGCATACAAATCTAATAAATATAAATCTAATAAATACAAATACATTCCTGATGCAATGTATGGATGTCTGTAAAGGGAGCAAGGTTTCAGATGTTTATCTGCAGTTACCATCCTCATTTTTTTTAGGGATACCATTCCCATTCCTGCAGCCAGATGACCTTGGCCACCCCACAAAATTGCATGGAGTCATCAGAAATCAGTTCATCTGATGAATATCTTTCTTTATCTTGTTTTATAAAGAAGGAAAGATTTAAATTTCCTATCTGTGTCATAGTTTATGTCCCCAAAATCAAGGGACAGTTGAAATATCAGTACTTATACTATAACTATTATGTTACAATCCTTTTTCATGTGTATTCTGAGTAGAAATGTGTGCAATGATTATAACAGAGTAAATACTGAAGAAGTGTCATCTAATTCTTAAAATACAAAGATATACTCAGTGAATGTATTGTAAGATGAGTTTAGTCTTAATAACTACACATATTTAATTTTGTCCATTACTTGTTTTGAAGTGTACATGCATAGTGCTTGTTAATATTTTGGCCTTAGTCTGTGATACAGCTAAGGATGACTCTTAAGATACTGTAGGAAAAAATAGAGTTTATTTGGTAAGGTCATTTGCAGAAGAGACGGAGTAACGACACGGACACAAGAGCTGGATTTAAAACTGGGTCATTTTTATTAAAATAAATTTGCATAATTTATTTAATTAAATTAGCATAATTAACATAACTAACTATGACCCAAACAATGGACCTGCAGCGTCAAACAATTGCTACCGGGGCGGAAAATGACGTCAGATAAACTTCCTGGGCAACTTCTGGGCGTAGCTCCATGCTAGTCCAGGTGAGGGACCCCTCCCTCACCTGAGACCCTGCCATGCACTTGCATGTGGGAGGTCCCGCCGGCTAACCCCTAGCAGGGGACTTAAATGTGCAGGACCCAAAGACAGGTTCCCCCCAACTGCTCAGGTCGCCGAAACCACAAGCTTGGATAGAACCTGTCAATCATCCCCAAAGATGCCCAATAGAGAACACGCAGTTGCTAAACCACCACCCAATTTTCCGCCCCTAACCTGCCTACCCAAATGACCAAAGGTAAGCCAATTGGACTAACAGGTGCAAGCACCCCCTAACCGCTTATCCTTCTCCACAGTGTGGAATAGGCGAAAAAACGGTTCGGCTAACAGGCCAGACCGCAAAAAATTCCTATTTGGCCCCCTAGGGCGACCCATAATAGCACACTGAAAATAGGGAGGGCAGGCGGGTGTCTGCTCTGATGCTGTCCGGGCGAAAAGGCTGAGCCCAGGCCTGCACTCCCTTTTATAGGCTGGCAGGCCCCGCCCAGACACGTCACGATCGGGCCATTCTGGCCCGATCCTCGGCCGAAGTCTCGCGAAATCTCGCGAGACTTCGGCCGATCCAACATGACGGCTACGCCATGTGTCCTGATGTCTGCCCAACCCTCCTGCAAAAGGCACCGCCGGGTAAGTCCACCGGCGCTATTGCAGAAGAGACGGAGTAACGACACGGACACAAGAGCTGGATTTAAAACTGGGTCATTTTTATTAAAATAAATTTGCATAATTTATTTAATTAAATTAGCATAACTAACATAACTAACTCTGACCCAAACAATGGACCTGCAGGGTCAAACAATTGCTTCCGGGGCGGAAAATGACATCAGATAAACTTCCTGGGCAACTTCTGGGCGTAGCTCCATGCTAGTCCAGGTGAGAGACCCCTCCCTCACCTGAGACCCTGCCATGCACTTGCATGTGGAAGGTCCCGCCGGCTAACCCCTAGCAGGGGACTTAAATGTGCGGGACCCAAAGACAGGTTCCCCCCAACTGCTCAGGTCACCAAAACCACAAGCTTGGATAGAACCTGTCTATCATCCCCAAAGATGCCCAATAGAGAACACGTAGTTGCTAAACCACCACCCAATTTTCCGCCCCTAACCTGCCATGGAGCAGGGGTCAGATCTCTATCTTGGCCCCCAGACTCCCCCCTCTAACTGCACCAGCTCGCGCAGAGACCGCTGCAGGTCCTGTAAGAAAATGGTGTTCCCCTGTTCTGACAGGTGAACACCGTCGGCCCGGTAAAGCCAAGGCCGGTCTACAGTGATGAGGGGATGGGCCACTACAACCCCACCTAATTCCCTGACTATTTTACCCAGGGCCTTATTTACTCTCTGTCTAACCCGGTGAATGGCCCTAAGGGAAAGGGCGTCCCTCCAAGTGATCCTTGGGAGGATCTCTGACCAAACCACTTGCGTGGTAGGCCACACAGCATGAAGCCTCCGCAGGTCTTCGCGAGCCTGGCAAATCAGGGGCAGACCGCCAAGCAGGCACAGGTCATTGCCACCGAGGTGCAAGACCAGCCATCTGGGCGCAGCAATGGGATGCCGCCCTCCCAGTCCAACCTGGGCGCAGCCATGAGAAGCCGCCCTCCCAGTACATCTGGGCGCAGCCCTGGGATGCTGCCCTCCCAGCAACGTCGGCAGGAGCCCCTCCCACCGCATACCTCTTCTCCCCATCCAAACGATATTGACCCAACACCCCCATGACAGCTGGGTCCCCACGGTGCTTCTGGCTGCTGAACAGCCGGCCCAAAAAATCATACTATGGCCGCACAGCAACGCCGTCGGCCTCGTATTGGCATGGCTACCTGGAAGAGGACACAGAGGACACAGAGAGGTTACCTGGCCTAAGACCCTGACCTAGATCCTCAGCAGGCCTAACATAACTCAAATATGCCGTTGACCGCCAGTGGCCCATTTCCCGAATCCGCTGGGGCCGGGAAACCAGAAAGTGCCGCGCTAGTGGCAGCGCCGATACGGAACGAATGCATTCCATAGCCGGCGGGATCAATGCCTACTTTAGTCATAGCTCTGGACACTAAAACCCAGAATTGATAACGGGTCAAAGGCGTACCGTCCTGGTATTTAAACAGGTACCCTTGCCCCGACCCCCTTAAGCTACAAAAGTGCTGGAGAGCAGCCACTGGGCACACAGACTGGTCAGTGGCCGCACTAAGCTCTAACCTAACCCCTCTGTGCAGCTGATATGTCTTGGAGTGTCTCACCAGCAAGGAGACACCCCCCTGCTTAAAAGCCAGATCAGAAAACTGGAAGGCACGGAGTGATGTGTCAGCCTGCGAGGGGGCCATAGCCTCGCTGACCCGTAGGGCCCCAAAGAACATTACACAAGTCGCTGCCCTAAAAAGACTGGCCTCGTACAGAGAGGCACACAGACTGTCCAAAGCTTGATTAATAAGCGAGAGCTGCTCCACCGTCAGGGCCTGACGAGTGTCAGAAGGGGTCCCCTGTTGCTCCCTCACCCAGCCCTCCAACATCTTCCGAATGCGGAAGTCACCAGAAAAGTCCCCAACCCCCCCCACCTTGGACAGAAAGGCGAGGCCGGCTAACTTGGACCTAATTGTCCTAACTGAAAGGCCACGCTGCCTAAGCTGGACACAAAATTCTGCCAGGTGTTCCACTGGGGCAGGCCAACTATGGGGGTAACCCCTATCCTGCCTGAACTCCCCAAACTCCTTACCTGCATGCTGATAAGCCCTCAGGGTGCCTGGAGCCACTGAGAGGGACATAGCCCTGCAGGCCTCTTCTCTCCACTGCTCAGGAGCCCACCCAGGCTCCAAAGGTGGTCGGGAAAAGCCTCTGGTGATGCTCGGGCCCACGGGGCCAGGGTCCAAAACCTGGACAACTGACCATGGGACAAGGCGTCAGCAATCCCGTTATCTAACCCGGGGACATGTCTAGCCAAAAACAAGGCGTTCAGGAACAAGGACCTGTGCACAAAATGGCGGACAAGCCGCATGACCCTGTCACTCTTAGAGGACAGGGCATTCACAACATGGACAACCGCCAGGTTGTCGCACCAAAAGTGCACAGTCTTGTCCCTAAACTGCTCCCCCCAAAGCTCTAAGGCCACTACCAAGGGAAAGAGCTCTAAAAAGGTCAAGTCCTTAACCAGGGGGGAGGCCCTCCATTCCGGAGACCAAGCAGACCAGCACCACTGGTAACCTAGCACAACCCCAAAGCCACAAGTCCCCGCAGCATCCGAACACAACTGCAACTCAGCTTCCAAAAGAAGCTCGTGCCTCCAAAATGACAATCCATTAAACCGTTCTAAGAACTCCCGCCATACACAGAGGTCAGCCCTGATCCCAGCGGATAGGCGCGTATGATGATGGGGCAAATGAAGCCCCTTCATTGCACTGTACAACCTCCGGGAAAAAGCCCGTCCAGGCACAACGACCCGACAGGCAAAATTCAAAATACCCGCTAATTCCTGCAGCTGCCTAAGAGTGACCTTCCTGCAGCCCAAAACTAGATCAAGCTTAGCCCGGATCTTGACTAACTTATCTAGGGGCAATCTAGAAGATTGCTCCTCTGAGTCCAATTCAATAACAAGGAAGGTAATCTTGGTGGCCGGGCCCTCGGTCTTCTCAGGGGCTAGAGGCACCCCCAACTGAGCACAAAGGGCTTCGAAGTCCTGCATCAGAGCAAAACATCGCTCTGAATGTGCAGGCCCTGCCATCAAGAAGTCATCAAGGTAGTGAACGACCGAACCCAGACCACTGCGCCTCCGGAGCACCCACTCCAAGAAGGTGCTAAAGCTCTCAAACAGAGAGCATGAGACAGAGCAACCCATAGGTAAAGCCCTGTCCACATAAAAACCACCCTCAAAGTGGAAGCCCAAGAGCTCAAAGTCGTCTGGGTGAATGGGGAGGAGCCGGAATGCCGACTTAATGTCGCATTTACCCATAAGGGCTCCAACCCCACACTTCCTAACCATGGCCACGGCCGCATCAAATGATGCATACCGGACTGAACAAAGTTCGTCAGGAATGAAGTCATTCACTGACTCCCCTTTTGGGAAAGACAAGTGGTGAATCAACCTAAATTCACCACTCGCCTTTTTGGGGACCACCCCTAATGGGGACACCCTAGGATTCGGGAAGGGCGGCTCCGGGAAGGGCCCAAGGACCCTGCCCTCAGCCACCTCCTTCCGTATCTTAGCCCTAACGATGTCTTCATGTCCCACAACCGATCTAAGGTTGTCAGACATGAAGGCTTTCCTAACACCCATATAAGTGATCCTAAATCCCTTGGAAAAACCTAATAAGAGAGCAGCCACTCTCGATCGAGGGTGGTAGTCCTTCAACCAACCATCGAGTGCCTTAAGATCAATTGGGCTGGGCCCCTTTTCCCCCAGCAGGTGGGGCTGACTTTTCTGGGCCCCCTCCCTTCTTATCTGTCCCCCTCTTGGGGCGGGGGCACACAGAAGCGGCATGGGAATCCCCACAATTCCCACACGCATGTCTGTACTTACAAAAGGGACAAAAACAAGCCCCTTTTGCAGCAAACTCATGACATGCAGGGGAGGCGCCCTTCCACACACCCCCGTGGCAGCCTTGGGAGGGGCGGAAGCTGTGGGCTCCTCCTCCATGTAGTGCTCACTATCCGTCCTGTCACACCCCTCTTTCCCTGACATATAAGTCGCCTGGAACCAAAGGTCTGGCACAACTATGTCCCAAGGCAGGGTGGGGTCAAACGCTAGCCGCATCCTGAACCCCTTATCGTAATGCCTCCATATGGTACCCTTATACTCAAAGTGGGCCCGGGCAATGAGGTCTACATATTTAATCAAAGCCGCGGCCGTGGTCGGCTGCCTTTGAATTACCACAGTGGCATAGGTCAGAAAAGCGCACAGCCAAGAGCTGAAGCACTTACTGACCTTGGGTTTTTTGGGTTTTTCCCCTGGCACTACGTCTTTATCCTGCTTGGGGACCTCCCGATTTAAGAGGGAAAACAGATCCACATACTCCCCTTTCCATATAGCCTCCTTCACCGATGGGTGAAGGTGGAACCCCAGGGGAGTAGCCGGTAAACCGCATGGTATCGCCCCTGCCTTCAGACTGGCGAACGGGTCCCACACTGTGGTGGCCCCCATTCCTAGCACCCCCATCCCTGACAGGTAAGGCAGCACAGGCGGCGGAGGCATTACAGCCGGCGCCGGTGGGGTCCAACCCTCCGCCCCGGCACCCCAGGCCCCGGCGGAAAAGCCACCCCAGGGACCTATGCCACCGCCGCAGGAGCTGGCGGGGACCAAACCTGGCCACATGTGCCTACCGGTGACCCCATGAAACCAGCCCCACTCCCAAAACCCGGCGGTACAAAGGCCTGGCCGGGCAAAGGGAGAAAAGAAGTGGAAGGCGTGTGTGGTGCAACCTCACCTGCCCCGTAGGGGGTTGAAGACATCCAGGGTGGCCCTGGCCTCCCGGGGCCCTGCAACGCCGCCATCAGCCCTGGCTGGGCCCTGTGCCCGGACTGGGCCGCAGTTTCCTCGGGATCCCTTCCCAGGACAGCCTGCGCAGACATGGGGACTCCTCCCGTGCCGGCACCGGACCTTCAGCGCTCGAGCTCGTCCAGACGCTCAAGGACCCTGGCCCAGGAAAGAGAGGGAGACAAGTCCTGCTGAGTCACAGGAGGCATAAATCCCCCTCCCTCCCCCGGGACCCCCACAGGGGCCCCCTCCAGGGTAGCCCGAACCCGGGCTGAAGGCCTCAAAGCCCGCCTTGGCCGCACCACTGGTGGGGCCGGGGGGGGGCCGAGCCTGTCATTTCTTTGGAGCCATTCCCAAAATATATGATATTACAATCAAACAAAATTATATCTCCTTACGCTAAATAGGGTATTATTTATTTAAAAATATAGATCTTGCTTACACCAGGCAGCTGGGGCCCCAAAGGGGGCCGAGCCACCAAAATAAAGGAGAGAGCCAAAGGACACTGCCCAAGCAGGTAGAGAAAGAAGCAGGCACGCTGCCCCAAAATAAAGGGGGAAACCGAAAAGCCCACCGCGCGGGACACACAGCCCTTAATAGCCCTCCCCGGTCCCGAGGAAGAAAAGGGGGAGAACCGTGCAACCCCCCCCCCAGAATAGGCCGGGCGTCCGCCTCCTCCTAGGGTGATCCTCTCTCCCCCCCGATCCCGAGGGGGACCACACAGCAGCAGGAGGGCACTCCGCTGCCCACAGCCTTCCCGCCGGACTGGCCGAGCGAGAAGAACGGCTTTCCGATGGACTTCAAAGCACCGCTCCAAGCCTCCGATGAGGCTGTCAAAATGGCGGCCGCAACACGAGGCCGACACAAAATGGCTTCCACAGAGCAAACACCCAGCCGAGTGTCTGCTCTGACGCTGTCTGGGCGAAAAGGCTGAGCCCGGGCCTGCACTCCCTTTTATAGGGCTGGCAGGCCCCGCCTGGACACATCACGATCGGGCCATTGTGGCCCGATCATCGGCCGAAGTCTCATGAAATCTCGCGAGACTTCGGCTGATCCAACATGGCGGCTACGCCATGTGTCCTGATGTCTGCCCAACCCTCCTGCAAAAGGCACTGGCGGGTAAGTCCGCCGGCGCTATTTTGCCCACTTGTGAATTATGGATAAATATTCAACCTCCTGTTTTTGAAATAGAAAGCTGAAGACTTTATAGGAGGTTTGCAGTGAAAGTAATGCTGTTTAGTTATTTATTAATACTTTATTCATATACATGATATATTTATTCATGACACTTCCAGCAGTATTTATAATAATGCTGATTAGGATTACTTGATTTATGTTGCTGTGTTGTTTTGCTCTACATGATTGTGCACTCTTGCTTCCTCCTATCTTAAAGAAGAATTCAAGAAAAAACATATTCTGTTGATTAAGCTGCTGATTAAGCATATCAAGGGCTTTTCCAAATATGCCCATGTTACTCCAACACTACGCAGTCTGCATTGGCTGCCGATCAGTTTCCGGTCACAATTCACAGTGTTGGTTATGACCTATAAAGCCCTTCATGGTACCGGACCAGGATATCTGCGAGACCGCCTTCTGCCGCACGAATCTCAGCGACCGGTCAGGTCCCACAGAGTTGGTCTTCTCCCGGTCCCGTCGACTAAACAATGTCGTCTGGCGGGACCCAGGGGAAGAGCCTTCTCTGTGGCGGCTCCGACCCTCTGGAATCAGCTCTCTCCAGAGATTAGAACTGCCCCTACCCTCCTTGCCTTTCGTAAACTCCTTAAAACCCACCTCTGTCGTCAAGCGTGGGGGAACTGAGACATCTCCCCTTGCCTATGTAGTTTTAGTGCACAATATGACTGTATGTATGTTTTTTATATTGGGGTTCCTTGCTCTTAGATTTTTTAAATGTACAATTGTTATTTTAGATTTTAAATTATTAGATTTGTCAATATATATTGTTTTTATCACTGTTGTGAGCCGCCCCGAGTCTGCGGAGAGGGGCAGCATACAAATCTAAATAATAATAATAATAATAATAATAATAATAATAATAATAATAATTTTCACATTTCACATGGTGAAAAAGCTTTTCTCTTCCAATCAAAGAAAGAAAGGTAAGAAAGAAAGATGAGACATCAAAGAAAGTCAAGATGTAGACCATAATAAAGTCTTACCTCTTTTTGTTTGCAGTAGATGGGAGTGTGATTGTGGCCATAATTTTGACTTTTTGACTGCCCTGTGGATAACCTTGTGAGACATAGGTTTCCTGAAGGACTGTCTGCCCCTTCTCAAATTTCAGAGAGGACTATGCCTGCATTTAAGAACACAAAAAAATAATTCTTCAATTATCTTGGTTGAACAAATGTCTGTCAGGGCTGCAATTAAAATGCTCATCTCATTTCCTGATCCTCCTTAATATGGCTCCAAAAAGGCTCTAATATCCTTTGATTATAAGAGATTGTGGCAGACCACTTCAGATTTGGACCCAAAGGGCCTTTCAAATTTCATCAAATCTGCAAGCAAAGAAATTGGATGGAAGATTTCTCCTAGGAAAGGAGACTATTCCGATTATTTCATAAAGGAGCAATGTCCCTTAGCACTAATGGGAAATAGAGGAGTTCTTGTATTTATTTATTAGAGTTACAACCTGTTGCCATCAAAAAAAACTCTAGATACCGCCCGCATCACTGGCTTCACTTGATTAAACGCATATGAAACCAGGGTAATGCTGACTTGACAAGATATGATTATATAATGAAAAACAAGACATCCATATATAACTGTGACTTTATTATATATAAATATGGGTAACACCAGACTGCATCAAATACAAGAATCTCCCTGAAGTTGCTGTTTCTCTCCCCCGCACTGCATTTTGCAAAATTATTTATTGATATAAAGTGCAATATATAAATATTTTTTTAAAAAAGAACAAGAAATGTCAACTGAAAATTAAACAAACCTGCAAAAAGTAACCTTGCAACCCAGAAACCTCTAGTGGTCACAGCAAGGAAGGCTGGGATTTTCATCTCTCTTCTTTCTTTACCTCTTTCCCAAGAATTGATTAACACAGCTATGGCATGCCTGCACGGATGCTTAGTCGGCATTTAAGGTGAGACAAAACCCTTGGAGGACCCAAGTGGTAAACAGATCAGCTTCAAATACTAATCCAATCCCCCATAGCGTTTCTCCGCCTGGACGTTGTGTAGACTGGTGTTCCGGAAAGTGTCAAATAATTTTATGCTCCTTAATACTGACAACCTAAATTGCAATTAATGTTGATATTATACCTCAATTATATCAACAACTTATTTATTTATTTATTTTATTTATTTATTAGATTTGCATGCCGCCCCTCTCCGAAGACTCGGGGCGGCTAACAACAATAAAGAAGACAATGCAACAAATCTAATATTAAAAGAAACCCCAATTTAAGAGACCAATCATACAAACAAGCATACCATGTATAAATTCTATAAGCCTAGAGGGAAGGGAAAAATTTCAATTCCCCCATGCCTGACGACAGAGGTGGGTTTTAAGGAGCTTGCGAAAGGCAAGGAGGGTGGGGGCAACTCTGATATCTGGAGGGAGTTGGTTCCAGAGGGTCAGGGCCACCACAGACAAGGCTCTTCTCCTGGGTCCCGCCAAATGACATTGTTTAGTCGACGGGACCCGGAGAAGGCCAACTCTGTGGGACCTAACCGGTCGCTGGGATTCGTGCGGCAGAAGGCAGTCCCGGAGATATTCTGGTCCGATGCCATGAAGGGCTTTATAGGTCATAACCAACACTTTGAATTGTGACCGGAAAACCAATGCAATGGATATATAAGAACGGGCATTTAAAAATATAAATGTCAACATTAAAAAGATTAATATATTTACAACTAATATATAATATAAAACTCATACACCTTTTATATTATATACTATATATTATATATATAAAATCAATATTGCTCAAATATCGCTGTGTAAAAACAGTCTAGAGGATATCAAATTGGCAGCCCATGGGTTGAATGCATCACATGCAGGCCACACCCACCCAAGCTCTGCAAATTGGAAAAACAGAGCAAAACATCATGTGATGCGGCGAGTTTGATACCCGTGATCTATTACTAAAGAAGACAATTGAAAAGATGATGAAATGAGTATTGCCCTGTTGTAACACAAACTCCACTCCATTTGGGAGAGCTTGTATTACAATGGCATAAAGCTCATATCCCCATCCATTCTCCTTGCTCTGCCCCATTATGTTTAGAAGCAACTGGAACTTTTGTTAAAAGTCAATGTTCCCCCTTTCTTGAAGCCTCTCAAAGTGAGAAATTCTGTCTCGCCTTTACAATTCCCACCTGCTACACATGATTTTGCCATTTCAATATTTTTTAAAGTGATGTGTTCTTTTGTTTATATCCTGGAAATGATACATGTAGCTGATATGTTCTAATATACTGTGCCTTCTTTGCTTCGTGGAACATCTTTTATTTAGATCTCCGCATCCAAATATTTTTTTCCATGTTTGAATAATTCATCTATAAAGAGATTAATGCCTCTGCGGGAAGAAATCTCAGTCTCTTTTAAAGCAGCATGCAACTGAACATATATTAACACAGTATAGACCTCGCCAGTATTTCCCCCTGCCAAAACTGTAATCATTCTGCTTATCCTTTCTGAATTGTAGGTCAATCGGTGATGTCTGTTTCAAAAAAAAAGAAAAGTTGCTTTTAATAAGGTGAACACTTATAAGGCACTGAAGAGGAAACACTTCCCCCCAAAACAGAAGTAACGCAACTATCTTTGCACACAAACCAGGTGCAGAAAAATTTGAATCACTATAATTCAATAGAAAAGCAATACTTTTCTATTTTAAAAAGAGCGATTTTGACCAAATGACCACGGGAGGTTTCTCAGACTCTTGCTAACTATGGCTTCTTCAAGATTTTTCCTTCATATATGTTTAAATTAGATTGGCCACTTTTTCCCTCTTGACAATGTCAAATTGTATCTTTTTTCTTTGAAAAGGAAGTAGAAGTAAGTGATCCATTTAGATCAATAATGGTTTGTTTTAACTAGCATTCGGTTGTGGGAGCCTCCTTGAAGGCAGCATTTGCCTTTAATATAGGCAGATCTTCATTAGTCATTAGTCAAATCATACAAAAGGTATTTAAATTACTGTTAATATTGATTGTTTGATTGTGTACAATTGATTACATTTTAATATAATGGGTTTTAGTCATAGTTTTAATTATTAGATTTGTACCTGTATTGTTTTTGTTGTTGTTGTGAGCTGCCCCGAGTCTCTGGAGAGGGGCGGCATACAAGTCTATTAAATTATTATTATTATTATTATTATTATTATTATTATTATTATTATTATTATTATTTGTGGTTGGCTCTGGCCCAGTTCCTGCCCCAGGGAATGGGGAGGTGGATGCAGGGAAATCTTCAACATGTCACAGGCCTGTGTTATTGCCAACATAATCAGTGCAGAGTTTAGTTTCCTCAGACGAAGAAGAAATTCGGAGTGACTCGGCAGAGGAGGGCTTGGCACACAGCCAAGGCAGTCAATCTTCCTTATCTTCTATAGCTTCAGATGATGACATTTTGGACCCACGCAAGCGCAGAATTATGCGTAGAAGAGACCAAGTAAGAACATATTACAGGAAATAAGGGAGGCCACCTGTGTTCGGGTGGGGCTCCAGTAATTAGGGCTGCTGCTATAAATAGCAGCATGTGGGTTTGGCCATTGTGGAAGAATATCTGTTGCAGTTTCGTCAGGAATCTTGTGTGCTGGACTTCGTTGCTTTTTCACGCCTTTGAAACCAAAGCAGAGCAGTGTGTGTGTGTCTCCCTTCGTTGGAAGAAGAAGGGGTGTGAAGTTTCTCCACAGCTGCTGGTTAAGTACTTAATGACTGTTTAAGGGACATTGTACAGACTACGTGTGTGTGTCTGAAATTTGTATCCTTGAATTTTTGGGAGGCTCCTATCAGAGAGCCCGGCAGAACAATTATTATTATTATTATTATTATTATTATTATTATTATTATTATTATTATTATTATTATTATTATTTGTACAGCTGAAAATCTAAGGGCTAAAAGTATATGGTATACTTTTGGTATAGTAAGCATAAACGAAGACCCTTCAAATACTTCAACCAATGTGGGCTCCTTTCCACACTTTTATGTCTGATAAATGGAAAAAAATTAAAGTTATACCTAAGGGAAGATCAGAATAAAATGGAGCGGAGTGGAGTGGGAGTGGAATGGACCAGAACGGAATGAAACAGAACAGAATAGAATAGGAGTAAGGTCTGGATGGGTAATTGTGGTAACCTGCACATTTTCATATATCTCTAATTCTTCTTGATTTCTTGTATTAGTATCTTATGTTCCAGGTAGCTCGGAAAAATCTGAGCAATATTTATTTCATCAGACCCAGAATTAACCTCTCCAATTTCAATACCAGAAGAATGAAATATCAAGTTTTGTGCCACTTCCTAACTCACAATGTGCAAACTATTTGGGCGAAGGAGATGAGTATTAAAATGAAAATTAAAATATGATTCCTGAGTAATGTAAGACCTTGGGAATACTTTACCAATGTTGGTACAGAATAATTGGTAAACATTGATTTGGCATCCTGGACTTCTAAAATATCTTTTAGGTATGATGATGATGATGATGATGATGATGATGATGATGATGATGATTTGTATGCCACCCTTCTCTGAAGACTCGGATACAATTTGATTGATGAAACTTTAAAAAGATCCAGCCCAAATAAGCTACGATACAGTATTTTACTTGGAATAAGCACATTTATCTAGTAGAGTGAATGATTTTGGGTTTGGCTGAGATTTTCTGGTCATAGATAAATCAGAAGCAATGAATGTTAAGAAATATCTTCAAGTGAAGCTCAACTCCTGGTGACTGCATCCATTTATCTTCATGAAAATATAGCACTTGCCTTTTTGCTGAAGAGACGGAGTAACGACAGGGACACAAGAGCTGGATTTTAAACTGGGTCATTTTTATTAACATAAATTAGCATAATTTAATTTAAATAAATTAGCATAACAACATAACTAACTATGACCCAAGCAATGGACCTGCAGGGTCAAACAAATACTTCCGGGGCGGAAATGACGTAGCAATAACATTCCTGGGCAACTTATGGGCGTAGCTCGATGCTAGTCCAGGTGAGGGATCCTTCCCTCACCTGAGACCCTGCCATGCACTTGCATGAGGGGGGTCCCGCCGGCTAACCCCTACCAGGGGACTTAAAGGTGCGGGACCCAAAGACAGGTTCCCCCCAACTGCTCAGGTCGCTTCCACCACAAGCTTGGAGAGAACCTGTCAGTCATCCCCAAAGATGCCCAATAGAGAACACGCAGTTGCTAAACCACCACCCAGTTTTCCGCCCCTAACCTGCCTACCAAAGGTAAGCCAATCAGCCTAAAAGGCGCAAACACCCCCTAACCGCGCATCCATCTCCCCAGTGTGGAATGGGCGAAAAAACGGCCCGGCTAAAAGGCAAAGCCGCAAAAAAATTCCCATTCGGCCCTCCTAGGGGCGACCCATGATAGCACACTGCAAAATAGGGAGGGCGGGTGGGTGTCTGCTTTGCACTGCTGTCCGGGCGAAAAGGTTTAGCCCAGGCCTGCATGGCCTTAAATAGGGCCAGCAGGCCCCGCCCGGACACGTGAGCAGTCAGGCCATGCTGGCCTGACTCTCAGCCGAAGTCTCACCTCGCGAGACTTCGGCCGAGATTCAAGATGGCGGCCGCCATGAGGTCCGGTGTCTCCCGACCCTCCAGCAAACGCCGCCAGCGGGGTGAGTCCGCTGGTGCTATTGCTGAAGAGACGGAGTAACGACACGGACACAAGAGCTGGATTTTAAACTGGGTCATTTTTATTAACATAAATTAGCATAATTTAATTTAAATAAATTAGCATAACAACATAACTAACTATGACCCAAACAATGGACCTGCAGGGTCAAACAAATACTTCCGGGGCGGAAATGACGTAGCAATAACATTCCTGGGCAACTTATGGGCGTAGGTCGATGCTAGTCCAGGTGAGGGATCCTTCCCTCACCTGAGACCCTGCCATGTACTTGCATGAGGGGGGTCCCACCGGCTAACCCCTACCAGGGGACTTAAAGGTGCGGGACAGGTTCCCCCCAACTGCTCAGGTCGCTTCCACCACAAGCTTGGAGAGAACCTGTCAATCATCCCTAAAGATGCCCAAGGGAGAACGCGCAGTTGCTAAACCACCACCCAGTTTTCCGCCCCTAGCCTGCCACGGAGCGGGGGTCAGATCTCTATCTTGGCCCCCCGACTCCCCCCTCTAGCTGCGCCAGCTCACGCAGAGACCGCTGCAGGTCCTGTAAGAAAATGGCATTCCCCTGTCCTGACAAGTGAACGCCGTCGGCCTGGTAAAGCCATGGCCGATCTGCAGTGATGAGGGGATGGGCCACTACAACCCCACCTAATTCCCTGACTATCTTGCCCAGGGCCTTATTGACTCTACGCCTGACCCGGTGAATGGCCCTAAGGGAAATGGCGACCCACAAATGATCCCCGGGAGGATCGAAGACCACACCACATGCATGGCGGGCCACACATCGTGAAGCCACTGCAGGCCTCCGCAAGCCTGGCAGGTCCCCTACAGACCCCCAAGCAGGTACTGGTCATTGCCCGAAGAGCAAGACCAGCCACCGGGGCGCAGCAATGGGATGCCGCCCTCCCCGAACAACTGGGCGCAGCAATGGGATGCCGCCCTCCCAGCACCGCCTGGGCGCAGCAATGGGATGCCACCCTCCCAGTGCCACCTGGGCGCAGCAATGGGATGCCGCCCTCCCAGGACCACCTGGGCGCAGCAATGGGATGCCGCCCTCCCAGGACCACCTGGGCGCAGCAATGGGATGCCGCCCTCCCAGCCATAGCGGTAGAAACACACGTCCCACCGCACACCCCTTCTCCCTATCCAGACAACAATGACCCAGCCGCCACGACGGCAGGGTCCCCCCCCCCGGCGGTACCTTGTTGCTGAGTGGTCGTCGGAGCGCTCTATGACCCCAAAGCAACACCGTTGGTCGTGTCCTGGCGGGGTTGAATAGAAGGGGACTAAAGGGGGAACCTGGCCTAAAATCTTACCCCGGACCCTCAGCCGGCCATTCGTACCCTAAAACAGGCCGTTGACCACCAGCGGTCGACTTCCCCGAATCCTCCGTATCGAGAACGCCGTTACCGCACTAGTGGCAGTGCCGCTACAGAACGAGCGTTCCCCAATCGGTGGGATCCATACTTGGCCTGGCCAAACCCTGTACACTAGAACCCACCTAACTAAGGCAATGAAATGGAAGGCACAAAATGACCTGGCAGCCTGCGATAAGGCCCTGGCCCAGCCTTCCCGCATCGCCACAATGCGGAAGTCACCATGACCCAATAAACCAGCCCCCGCCTTAGACAAAAGGCGAAGCCGGCCAACCTGGACCCAATAGTCCTAACTGAAAAGGCCACGCTGCCTCAGCTGGACGCAAAATAAGGCCAGGTATACAACTGGGGCAGGCCAACTATAGGGGGAAACCCTATCCCGCCTGAAATCCCCAAACTCTTAGCCTGCCGGCTGCTAAGCCCCCGGAGTGCCAAGCACCCCTGAGAGGGCCATAGCCCCGCAGGCCTCTACTCTCCCCTGCCCGGGAGCCCACCCAGTCTCCAAAGGTGGTCGGGAACAGCCTCAGGCGACGCACGTGCCCACGGGGCCAGGGTCCGAAACCTGGACAACTGACCACAGGACAAGGCGTCAGCCATCCCGTTATCTAACCCGGGGACATGTCTGGCCAAAAACAACGCATTTAGGGACAGAGACCTGTGCACAAAATGGCGGACAAGCTGCATGACCCTGTCGCTCTTAGAGGACAGGGCGTTCACAACATGGACAACCGCCAGGTTGTCACACCAAAAGTGCACAGACTTGTCCCTGAACTGCTCCCCCCAGAGCTCTAAGGCCATTACCAAGGGAAAGAGCTCTAAAAAGGTCAAATCCTTAACCAGGGGTGAGCCTCTCCATTCCGGAGGCCAAGCCGACCAGCACCACTGGTCACCTAACACAACCCCAAAGCCACAAGTCCCCGCAGCATCCGAACACAACTGCAACTCAGCTTCCAAAAGAAGCTCGTGCCTCCAAAATGACAACCCATTAAAACGCTCTAAAAAGTCCCGCCATACACAGAGGTCAGCCCTGGCCCCGGAGCATAAGCGGGTACGATGATGGGGCAAACGTAGCCCCTTCATCGCACTATACAACCTCCGGGAAAAAGCCCATCCAGGCACCACAACCCGACAGGCAAAATTCAAAATCCCCGCTAACTCCTGCAGCTGCCTAAGAGTGACCTTCCTGCAGCCCAACACAAGATCAAGCTTAGCCCGGATCTTGACCAACTTATCTAGGGGCAATCTAGAAGATTGCTCCTCTGAGTCCAATTCAATACCAAGGAAGGTAATCTTGGTGGCCGGGCCCTCAGTCTTCTCCGGGGCGAGAGGCACCCCCAACTGAGCACAAAGGGCTTCGAAGTCCTGCATCAGAGCAAAACATCGCTCTGAAAGCGCAGGCCCCGCCATCAAGAAATCATCAAGGTAGTGAACGACCGAACCCAGACCACTGCGCCTCCTGAGCGCCCACACCAGAAAAGTGCTAAAGCTCTCGAAAAGAGAGCATGAGACAGAGCAACCCATAGGTAAAGCCCTGTCTACATAGAAACCACCCTCAAAGTGGAAGCCCAAGAGCTCGAAGTCGTCTGGGTGAATGGGGAGGAGCCAGAATGCAGACTTAATGTCGCATTTACCCATAAGGGCTCCAACCCCACACTTCCTAACCATGGCCACGGCCGCATCAAAGGATGCGTACCGGACTGAACAAAGTTCATCAGGAATGAAGTAATTCACTGACTCCCCTTTTGGAAAAGACAAGTGGTGAATCAACCTGAATTCACCACTCGCCTTTTTGGGGACCACCCCTAATGGTGACACCCTGAGATTCGGGAAGGGCGGCTCCGGGAAAGGCCCGAGGACCCTGCCCTCGGCCACCTCCTTCCGAATCTTTTCTCTAATGATGTCTTCATGTCCCATGACTGATCTAAGGTTGTCGGACATGAAAGATTTCCTAACCCCCATATCAGGGATCCTAAATCCCCTGGAAAATCCTAACAAGAGAGCGGACGCTCTCGACTGAGGGTGGTAGTCCTTCAACCAACCCTCGAGTGCCTTAAGGTTAATTGGGCAGGGCCCCTTTTCCCCCAGCAGGTGGGGCTGACTTTGCTGAGCCCCCTCCCTCCCTGTCTGTTCCCTTCTTGGGACAGGGGTACACAGAAGCAGCGTGGGAACCCCCGCAGTTCCCACCTGCATGCCTGTACTCGCAAAAGGGGGGAAAACAAGCCCATTTACAGCAAATTCATTACATGCGGGGGAGGCCACCTTTCCTGCACCCCCCGTGGCAGCATTGGCAGGGGCGGAAGCTGCGGACTCCTCCTCCATGAAGTGCCCACTATCTGTCCTGTCACACCCCTCCCTCCCAGACATGTAAGTCGCCTGGAACCAAAGGTCCGGCACCACTACATTCCAGGGCAAGGTCGGGTCCAAGGCTAGCCGCATTCTGAACCCTTTGTCGTAGTGCCGCCAGATGGTACCTTTATACTCAAAGTGGGCCCGGGCAATGAGGTCAGCATATTTAATCAAAGCCGTGACCATGGCCGGCTGCCTCTGAATAACAACCGTGGCATAGGTCAGGAAAGTGTACAGCCAAGAGCTGAAACACTTGCTGACCTTGGTTTTATCTGGTGTTCCCCCTGGCACTGCATCTTTGTCCTGATTGGGGACCTCCCGGTTCAAAATGGAAAATAAATCAACATATTCCCCCTTCCATATCGCCTCCTTCACCGAAGGGTGAAGGTAGGACCCCAGAGGAGTGGCCGGTAAACCGGATGGGATCACCCCCATTTTTAAACTGGCGAACGGGTCCCACCCCATGGTGGCCCCCATTCCTAACACCCCCATCCCCACCGGGTAAGAAAACACCGGAGGCGGGGGCATTACGGCCGGCGCCAGTGGGTTCCAACCCCCCCGCACCCGGCCTCCCAGGCCCCGGCGGAAAAGCCGCCCCAGGGATCTGCGCCACCTCCACAAGAGCTGGCGGGGACCAAACCTGGCCACAGGTGCCCCAGGGAGACCCCATGATCCCAGCCCCACTCCCAAAGCCCGGCGGTACAAAGGCCTGTCCAGGCACCGGGAGAAAAGAAGTGGAAGGTGTGTGTGGTGCAACCTCACCTGCCCCGTAAGGGGTCGAAGACATCCAGGGTGGCCCCGGCCTCCCGGGGCTAGGGAATGCCGCCATCAGCCCAGGCTGGGCCACCTGCCCGGACTGGGCCACCGCTGCCTCGGGGTCCCGTCCCAGGGCAGCCCCCAGCCGCTCGAGGACCCTGGCCCAGGAAAGAGAGGGAGACAAATCCTGAGCCACAGGAGGCACCAGTCCCACTCCCCCTACCGGGGTGCCCGCAGGGGCCGCTTCCTGGGCAACCCGAACCTGGGCAGAAGGCCTCAAAGCACGCCCAGGCCGAACCCCCGGTTGCGCCGTGGGGGCCCGGGCCTGCTTCCTCTTTGGGGCCATTCCTAAAAAATGCTCCCAGGTATCAATAAACGAAGAACTTATGCTAAAGGACAAGAAGCAAAGTCCTTATAATATTAAATATTAACAAACAAAATATATGTGAAATAATAAACCTTTTATCTTTATTTTATTATGTGTGTGAAGTGTTCTTGTTTAAACTGAGAGGCCGGTGCCAGAAGGCCCCAGCCCCTAACAGAGGGCAGCGACTGGCCCCAGGCCCAAACCGGCATAGGGGCACGCTGAATGCCCACCTCGAGGCCAAACTGCCCCCTGTGTATAAAGGGGTAAACCCCCTACGATCCTGGGGAGGCCCAACACAGACACCCCTCGCCCCCGCAAGCAGTAGCCACGCTCCCGCGGGGGCGATGGAAGATCCTCCCCCTGGTCCCGGGGGGCCCTAACAATGACCCTCCAAAAGCGGCGAGGCTCCTTGCGAGGCCCCGCCGCTGCTACCACCTTCTCGCCGACTGCAGCTCCACGAGCCTCCGATGAGGCTCGACAAAATGGCGTCCGCCACGAGGCACCAAGATCGCGCCAGAAGAGCGGACACCCGAGTGTCTGCTTTGCACTGCTGTCCGGGCGAAAAGGCTTAGCCCGGGCCTGCATGGCCTTAAATAGGGCCAGCAGGCCCCGCCCGGACACGTGAGCAGTCAGGCCATGCTGGCCTGACTCTCGGCCGAAGTCTCGCCTCGTGAGACTTCGGCCGAGATTCAAGATGGCGGCCGCCATGAGGTCCGGTGTCTCCCGACCCTCCAGCAAACGCCGCCAGCGGGGTGAGTCCGCTGGCGCTATTCTTTTGTTTCCAGACCAGCCTGGGATTTTCCAGTATTCACCTATCTAAGTACTATCCAGGTGCAATCCTTGTTAAGTTTCTGATGCCAGATAGGATTGACAGGTGAACTTGTGTGTTATTTCATAATAAATTCCATTGACTTTTGTCTGTTAGTAGGTTTTGCTTGCCCTCCTTCTTCAGATTATCATCCTTTCAAGTTAATAGGTTTCCCCGCTCTTCCTTCTTCAGTTCAGCATCCTTTCAAGTTGACCTGAAAACTTAAACTAATAATACCTTGAAATCTTACATTCCATCCTTCCTATATAACATATGATTTTGCTTGTACTGTGCTAGAATCTGAGTCTTAATAGTAAGTGACTGAAATGAAATAATGGCAGAGACCTTAAACATCTCCAATTTTGTGAATTTCTCATAAATGCTTAGATGCTTAGATCCAGCAGTGGGTTGCTCCCAGTTCAGCCCAGTTCTAAAAACAGGTAGCGCCAGCAGCAGGAGGCTCCGCCCACCCACCCTGGAATGTTTCTGCACATGTGCAGAAATTTCTGCGCATGGGCACGAACAGGCACGTGAACCGGTAATAAAAGGTTTTAGAACTATTGCCTAGATCACATAATAATAATAATGATAATAATAATAATAATAATAATAATAATAATAAGAAGAAGAAGAAGAAGAAGAACAACAACAACAACAACAACAATAATAAAAATAATAATAATTTATTAGATTTGTATGCCGCCCCTCTCCAAAGACTCGGGGCGGCTCACAACAACGATAAAAACAATATTATACTGGCACAAATCTAATATTTAAAAAAACCTAAAAACCCTGTCATATTTAGAAACCAAACAGCACATACATACCAAACATAAATTATAATAAGCCTGGGGGAACGGTGTCTCAAATCCCCCATGCCTGGCGGTATAGGTGGGTCTTAAGTAGTTTACGGAAGACAAGGAGGGTGGGAGCAGTTCTAATCTCCGGAGGGAATTGATTCCAGAGGGCCGGGGCCGCCACAGAGAAGGCTCTTCCCCTGGGGCCCGCCAGATGACATTATTTAGTTGACGGGACCCGGAGAAGGCCAACTCTGTGGGACTTTATCGGCCGCTGGGATTCGTGCGGTAGCAGGTGGTTCCGGAGGTACTCTGGTCCAATGCCATGTAGGGCTTTAAAGGTCATGACCAACACTTTGAATTGTGACCGGAAACTGATCGGCAGCCAATGCAGGCCACGGAGTGTTGTAGATACGTGGGCAAATCTGGGAAGCCCCACGATGGCTCTCGCGGCCGCGTTCTGCATGATCTGGAGTTTCCGAACACTTTTCAAAGGTAGCCCCATATAGAGAGCGTTGCAGTAATCGAACCTCGAGGTGATAAGGGCATTATCTACTAGTTGCTGTATGATATACTAAATTTCAGTCATGATCCAGGATAGAGATGAGGATCAAAAGGAGCGGGAAGTGTACAAACAGAAGAAGGCTGCTTCCAGTAACTTCTCTCACCAGGTTTCTAATAAAAGATTATTTCCTATTTTTTTAAAAAATCCAAATTTCTCTCAACATTTCCATGGCTTTGAAGAGAAGCGGATTAAAAAAAAAAAAGGCTGCAAATTGACTTTTTATCACTCTAGGCCAGAATGTGCTATAAAGCTCTTAATTAATGCACCGGTTTGCTACAACAAACGTTTTTAATTTGTCCTCTAAAGCCAGCATTTATAGCTTAGCCTTTTGCTCTTGTTCTATTTTTGGTCCTTGCAATATAGATTACTGTGAAGATTGTCCTCTGTCCATATGTACACCAATTGAACGTGACATATGGCCATACGCAAGCAAAAAAAAAAAAAGGAAACCTCAACAACACATGAGCATTTTTTAATATTTTGCATATAGACAGTGTCTCATTATCCTGGCAGCCTCTAAGTATACCTTCAGGCCACTTTGGATCTGATCTTTGATCCAACTAAACTAGTTTTATTCATATTAAGTGAAACAGCACCTGCCTGGGCTACAAATCATAGGCCACATGGGGAAACTGGTGTTAATTCTCAGGTCTGGAAAAAATGTGTTTCAAAACATTAATGCTGCATCTATTGCCATCCTAATTACTTTTGTAACAAAAGTAATATAGAACATCTTGTTTGAATTTATATAATTTATTTTGCCAACTTCCTTAAGAACCCAACAAGGAAGATGCAATCCAATAAATTAAGATCTGATTTTGAGTATCAAATGCATTGCATTTTTATTTTACAATGGAGTCAAACAGAATCCTTTTCATTCATCATTTTGTTTGTTGTTTGTTTTGTTAAACATATATGCCACCCATCTCACTATCAAGGGACTTTGCTACAGATTGCTAAGCATCATGATTGAGGAAGAAATCTGGAAAATGTAATCATTATTTTCTAACAATCTGATAAATTCTAACAAAGAATCCAATAAATTATCAAACTGTGACTTTTAGAATGTTTACTTTTGCCATGCTAACTCAACTGCATTCACAAATTTGGATAAATCTGAAGAGACCTTGATTTCAATTCCCAGAATTTTAGCCAGTAGAAACTATTCAAATGAATATTGTTGACTGGACATTTGGGTAGTTGTAATTCCAACAAATTTGGGAACTCCAAGTTTGAATGATGCCTTGGGGTATCTATGATGCAAACCTAATGAAAAGGGTTAGAATAGCCCAAAATTTAGATTATGAAAGGTAGTCAGGGTGGCTTTCCATATTTGTATGAAAGCATAATGCAGATTGTGATTTAATCAAGATAAGTGAGTAACATTTTTGTTGCCTCGATGGCAGGAATACACTACCTGACTCAGTTATTACATCCTCAAAAGTCCATAACTGTAACCTTACGTTGTCTACTGTGGACCTCACCCCATTCCTAAGAGGTCTGTAAGGGGGCAAACCAGTAGCAGTGGCAGCAGGAAGCTCCGCCTATCCATCCAGATGTCATCACAGATGATCTGCGCATGTGTAGAAGACCTGTGCTCTTGCTTTGCTCGCTCACGTGCACATGCGTACACATTCTGCACTGGTTGCCGATTGGTTTCTGTACACAATTCAAAGTGTTGGTGATGACCTATAAAGCCCTACATGGCATCGGACCAGATTACTTACAGCACCGCCTTCTGCCACATGAATCTCAGCGACAGATTAGGTCCCACAGAGTGGGCCTTCTCTGGGTAGACAATGTCGTCTTGCGAGGCCCATGGGAAGAGCCCCCACCCTCCTTGCCTTTTGCAAGAGCCTCAAAACTCATTTATGTCTCCAGGCATGGGGCAATTAGATCAAGCCCCCTTCCTCTGTTTACAAGATTTGTTGTTGTGTTGCTTTTGTATCCTGGGAGCCGCCCCGAGTCTTCGGAGAAGGATGGCATACAAATATATTTTTATTGTTGTTGTTGTTGTTGTTGTTGTTATTGTTATTGTTATTGTTATTGTTATTGTTATTGTTGTTGTTGTTGTTGTTGTTGTTGTCGTCGTTGTCGTTGTCATTGTCATTGTTATTCACATTTCCAACTGGTAGTGAAAGTTAGTGAAAACTACTACTGCTACTGTCCATTTTCTGTTGTTCCCATTTCATACTCATTTCTTATGCTTATACTTATACCTGTCTATACTTACATGTTTATATGTTATGTTTATATTTATAATTGTTTTCTCACACATGCTTGACAAAATAAATAAATAAATAAAATACTAAATCGAGATGACTACTAAATGGTAGCAACTTGGAAATAATGAGAAACTTTCTGACAGTGAGAGTCAGTGAAGGGTTACCAAAATGTTTACTACCACATTATGGGTGTGGCTTATGCAGGACGCCCTGCATTTTCTTTCCACGTCTTTCAGTGCAAATTGGGTGCTCTGGGGTGGAGCTCCATTTTCACTACCCCATTGCTTTCTCCCCATCCAGGCAGTAGCCCACCCCTGGTGAGAGTGATCAACCAGTGAAACAGCTTGCCTGAGTAGGTTGTAAGAGCACCAACACTTGAGACTTTCCAGAGGAGATTGGATGGCCATATTTGTCTGAAATGCTTAGGTACTCCTGCTTGAACAGGGGGTTAGACTAGATGACCTACAAGATCCCGTCCAACTCTAGTAGTAATCTAATCTAAGCTAAAGATTAGATATAGTTCAGATAGCTATAGTTCAGTTTATAATTAAATATAAATTTGATGGGCTTGGTTTGATAATACTTGTCTTTTTTGTCCCACCCCCTATTTTTTTTGTAAAGTTTGGTCTATTCTTTATGAAAAAGAAAAAGATAAAAATAGATGAGTTACTCCTGATGGGGCCATAGACCAGGGAAAATCCCTTTGTCTTTTCCAGAAGTATGAATGCATATGCACGCATGCATTCCACCAACTTTTTATAATGCAATCTAGGTGAAAAGAGAGTTTCGAGAATCTGAAATAGGGCTACTCCTCTTTGTAATAATCCACAGATTTTTTTAAAAAACTCCAGCTAAGTATACAGTACTTAGAGTTTCATATTAGACATTATCTCAGCTCTGGAGAAGCTGAAATATTCTTGAGATGCTGCTTCGGGGACAATATTTGCACAAACACTATTTTTTCTCATATATATTTCTGAAAATCTACGTGGTCTTTCGGATATCCTGGGACTAGCATAGATGGATGAGAGAAAACAGGTAAGTGGCTCCTGTTGATGAAATCTGATCAGCTGCTCTGTGCCTGTTGTATTTGGGGCTGGGGGATAGAATAAGGAAAGCAAGACACATTTGGAAGAATTTTTCCATCCAGCTCTCACGCACATGCACACTTAAAAGTTTGTTTATTCATTCTAGAAACAGACTTCCTTTAGGGGGAAAAATAAACACACAGAAGGACTCGGGGCAAGAGGTACACTTTGTATATAGCTTTAGTGAAAACATGTTTTTCTTGTTAACACCTTGTTATAACCTAAAATCACAATACTGAAAAACTGTGAAGAAGGCTGCATGGGAAGACATGTCAAATGAGGAAAGAAATTTATCAATGCTATTCTTTCCAATCTAGCTCCAAATCATGTATCATTCATTGAGCCGGTAAACCAAACAAGGCTTACCTTCTTTTTTATTCCTTATAATCTTGAACAAAAGCATAAAATAGTAAATAAGTCAAGCTTGGAGAGACGGCAGTCCTCTGCAGGCTTGTTTGAGAATAAAATCACACATACCACATTTTGGCATTTATTTATTAGATTTTGACCAAATTGCAATCAATACATTCTAGGCCAGTGATGGCGAACCTTTTTTCCCCTCAGGTGCCGAAAGAGCATGTTTGCGCGCTATCATGCATGTGTGTGTGCCCACAGCCATAATTCAATGCCTGGGAAAGGCGAAAACAGATTCCCCACCTCCTGGAGACCCTCTAGAGGCTGGAAATGGCCTTTTCCCAAACTTCTGGTGGGCCCAGTAGGCTTGTGTTTCGCCCTCCCCAGGCTCCAAGGGTAAAAACACCCTCCCCACCCCCAGTAGGGTCTCTGGAAGTCAAAAACGCCCTGCAAGAGCCTCTGTGTGAGCTAAAAATCAGCTGGCCAGCACACACATGAACTCTGGAGCTGAGCTAGGGCAATGGCTCGCGTGCCAGCAGATATGGCTCCGCATGCCACATGTGACACCCGTAGGTTTGCCATCACTGTTCTAGGCAATTAGCAAGACCAACAAACAATACTGTAAAGCTAAACGAGAATGTATCTTGATTAAACCTAACCATAATGTTTTATAAAGCATGGATCAATCCTGGCTGCTCATTAGAATTCTGGATCCTGAAGATGAAACTCAAAAATACTTTGGCTACCTAAGGAGAAAAACGGACTCAATGGGGAAGAGCCTAATGCTGGAAAAGATTTAGGGCAAAGGAAGAATAATAATATTTATTGTTTCCTGATTGCTTATTTGTATCCTATGTATCTAATGATTTTTGACAAATATATATTTTAAGTACACTGAGATCATATGCACCAATGACAAATTCCTTGTGTCTCCAATTACACTTGGCCAATAAAGAATTCTATTCTGTTCTGTTCTGTTCCGTTCCATTCTGTTCCGTTCCACTCCACTTCACTCCATTCAATTCTAGTCCAGTTCTGAATGGAATGAGAGAGAATGAGGTGGCTGGATGGAGTCACTGAAGAAGATGTGCTTAAATGTGCTTAAATGGTAGAGCACAGGAAGGCCTGGAGGAATGTTGTTCATTGGATTGTGATGGTTCGGACATGACTTCACAACTAACAAGATGTGCTAAGTCCTAAAACAAGAGATGGCTTGTTTTAGACACTTGTGACATTGGTACACCTTTTTAATACTTTTCTTTTCTTATACAAAATTATAATTTTTTTTACAGAGGTTAGACATTAGCAGTTTCATTGAAAATGTCTAAATATTTAGTTACACATAGTGCTGGAATAAATTATCCAACTTTCTATCTGCTACTCCCACCTTCATACTTAGCAGCATATATAAACTGTTATCAACATTAGAAGAAGATTCCAATATTAGAAAAGGCAGTTGGAGAGACAACACAGAACATAATGAATGGGTTAACCAAGTATGGGAAACTGAAATGTAGTTGGTCAGTTTGTGATTCAGCATGTTTGGAAAAATCAAGGCAATTGGATTAAATAAGTAAACTGTGGTTCATTTAATTCAGGCTTAATATATGATGCTAATCTCCAGTGGTTGGAGATCCTTGTCCCTGGAAAAAGACAGGGCAGAACAAAATATGTTATCTATATGTATAAGGTTTTTGATCAAAACAGCAATAGCACTTAGACTTATATGTCATTTGGCGGGGCCCAGGGGAAGAGCCTTCTCTGTGGCGGCCCCGGCCCTCTGGAACCAACTCCCCCTGGAGATTAGAATTGCCCCCCCTCCTCCCCTTTCGTAAGCTCCTTAAAACCCACCTCTGCTGTCAGGCATGGGGGAACTGAGATATTCTTTCCCCCTAGGCCTTTACAATTTATACATGGTATGTTTGTTTGTTTGTATGTATGTTTGGTTTTACAATAAGGGTTTTTTAGTTGTTTTAGTATTGGATTTACATGCTGTTTTTCATTACTGTTGTTAGCCGCCCCGAGTCTACGGAGAGGGGTGGCATACAAATCAAATCAATCAATCAATCAATAAATAAATAAATAAATAAATAAATTAGTGTTTCACAGTGCCTTACAGTCTTCTCTAAATGGTTTACAGAGTCAGCGTATTTCCACCAGTGTGTCCTGTGTACAATCTTGCAACCTGCACAGGTGCAGGAAGCATAATTACACTCGATCCCGCACTCGCATTCTAGAGCTGTGGAGTTGTGTGCAATTAGCTGTTCCTGCAGTAGCCCATCACTGGTTGTAAGCCCTGATGTTGTGTGTGAGTTCTTGCAATGCTTTATGTTGAAAGGCAAAAAGATGCTTGAGTGTGCAGTAACCAAACTTACCACCTGTCTTAAATCCTTCAAAACAGGATCATCTGTCAAGGAAGTAACACAATATTAAAACTGCAGTTGCTTTAAGAAACTTGTTTCCTTGAATTCTACCAAAATCCTTCTTTGCCTTCCAAGTCAGTCCTACTGCATATCTCTAGCCAACAGAACGACAGTCGTGAATGGCAAAGACATCACTTTCATTAGCATTCTGTCTGATTCAAGCTCTCTTGTTTGTTCAAACTTTTCTTTCACTCGGTTTAATTTTTTTGTTGCTCAGCTTTGCCTGCCATCACACGGCATTTTTTGTCTCTCTTTCTCCCCACCATTGCTTTCCTCCCTAACAGGCCTTTCCACTGAAATGGACGGTGTGCTTTTTCAGCTGGCTGGGAAGGCTTTCCTGGACTGAATGCTTTCCTCACATCTTTGATGCTCTGATGGTCCCCTAGGATGAGGCCTCCACGATTCATTGCCTCGTGATGTGCTCCTGACCCAAGTGAACCCTGGAGCCATGAGATTTGCAGGCAACTGCTAGTCTAGCAAAAGCTGCCAGGTTTGCTGAGACTCTACAACAGATCCAGAACATCAGCAAAAAGTAGAGAAGCCTGGGGGGGCTGAAAAGACCTTACAACAGGTCAGAAGAAGAAAGCAGAATCCAGAGGGAAGGTATCAGAAAAACGGCAGTTCTGCCCTCTTGTCTTACAGCTGAGCTCCTGAATGCTTTATCTTAATCCAGGCACAGCATTTTAGCATGCCTCGTGTTAGTTCCATCCAGGGAGTATGCTAGCCAGTGAAAATTTCTTCAATTAAATAAAAACAGAATGTAAGCAACCAGGCAATCTGAGCTGTAGGCCAAGGAAAACTAGAGTCTGTTTAAATCATGCACCGTAAAACCAATTTGCTTAATGCATCATATTCTGTGCTTAAGTGATTGTGCACTTTCTTTTCTTTCTCTGGGTTTACCATTATGGGGAGAGGCTTGAGTTCTAGCCTGATGCTGGAGTTTTTCCTTAGCTACCCTCCTGGGTTTTGAAATTTGACTGCTGCAAATTGTCCACCTAACTTCCAGTAGGTAGAAGCCTGAGAATTAGATGAATTTTGTAAACGATTCTGCTTACTGCATCACCATGAATGGTATCATTCAGGCAGGTGGAATGTCAGTTTATTGACAACATTTTATCTACCCATATGGTGATGCTACCAATCTCTTCTCTTTCATGGGGGATAGACTGGCCCTATATGAAAATATCTGATTCAAAGTCAGCAGTTTTTGAACTGGATGAGCTGGGTCCGTTGGAGCATAGGAGACCTGTGTGGCTCTCGGAGGGTTCAGACAGTGAGGGGGAAGGAAAGATGGAAGCTGAAAGTGCTGGAGAGATAGAGGTGGAGGCCCCTGCAGTGCTTGTAGAGCCCCTAGTTAGAGCCTCATCTGGGTCAGATTTGCAATGTGCGGGTGCCCAGGATTATGGGATGACAGAAGCAGCTGCATAGATACAGAAGAAGATCCTAATCACAGCTGGGAATAATTAGAAAATTCTGCAGCAGGCTTAAAAGGGGAAGTTTTGTGTGTGTGTGTGGGCTCTTTGCAGGAGTTATCATTCATGGTTTAACAGAGAAAAAGAAACATCTGGAGTTTTGTCTCTAGGCCAACATCTTGCATCCTCAGAAAAACCCAGCTTTTTGGGACAATTGTGTTTTGAAACAAAGAGTGAGTATATTTGTTGCAGCCCAGTTTGGAGGCATTCTTTACAAACCTTATGTGGTTTGAGATATACGCTATTGGCTTGGCAGTTAACCCCGACCTTCTGGTCATAAACCGACATTCTTCTGCCGTCATTGCAGCTCTCAGCCAATTTGTAAAGCAATATATTTTGTGTTTTGGGATCTCCATATATACACACACATACATATGTACAGTATATATGTATATATGTATATATGTATGTATGTATATATGTATGTATGTATGTATGTATGTATGTATGTATGTATGTATGCATGCATGTATGTATTATATAAATATAATGCATTTTTCTTCATGAAGAAACTACCATGAAACCTCACCAATATGAAAATCAAGGAAGAAAATTCTAACTGAATAGAGTTGTCATTGCTTCTTCTATATTTTGTTTGCTTTGTTACAATAATGTTGCCCTTAATGGTTGCACAAAAAAGGAACTTTCAAGGTTTTTCCAGTTCAGCTGACAAATGTCAATCAATGTTTTAATACTAGAATCATGCCAGGTAGAAAATAGGAAGCATAATGTTCACATTCCTTTAAATATAATAATTCAGTTTTGTATCTTCATATACATTATATTTTAGTTCTAACCCCCATTTTATTGTTTAGTAAAGTTTTAGTGGCATGTGTTGTTTTATTTTGAATTTGTTGGTTGATATTTTTTATTTTTGTGTTTATACACTGTCCAGTGTGATATTCTGATTTATTTATTGTATTGGTCAGTTGCCAAAGTCCAATGGATTCATGTTGCCAGAGTTGGGTGATAAATTAAATCAATCAACCAAACAGTAAGTAAATTTAGATAGAATATAATTTAGGTAGAATATAATTTAGGTAGAATATAATTTATACGATAAGTTTAAAGAAGGAATTCAAATGTCACTGCAAATTTATTTAATTGACACTTCTTAATTTCTTCCCCAGCTCTACACCAATTATCCCCTTTCTGGATTTGATGTTACAGTTTTTAACCACAAAACACTGAAACCAATGGTACATATATTTATTATTTAATTAGATTTACTTTTTTCTTCAGGAGACCAGCCTTTGTGATGAATATAATAAATTCTAACTCCTTCTACCCCTAAACCTTAAATAATGACAGAGAATGCTTAAAGATGGTTGGGCCAAAGTCTTCTATGGATGAAAATGGACTTGAATCTAGGTTCTGTAGTGTCTAGCACCTTTTACACTGTAATGATATAATGAGTAAATTTCAGAAAAATGAGTGCAAAAATCCATTACAAGAGGTAAAGTATATAATGTGTATCAATTCCCAAAATATATATATGAGAGAAAATTGAACAAAGTTTATATTAAGAAAAATAAGTATATTGTATTTGTATTAATGTATTTTTTTGTGGAGCTAGACTGTAATGTGGAGCTTATCTGTAACTTGGGCAAGTAAGAAACTAAGTTAAATAGTATTTGACATATTTTTCTTGCCCCTGGGTATAACCTTCCAGCCAACCTACATCTGATGATAATTTACATGTCTTATTCCCCCTAGGAATTTCTGGGGTGCTGCTTTTAAAAGTAATTTTTGCAATGAAAATATGTCATTCCAGTAAGATCGATGGTGTAGAAATATGAAAAATAAACAAACAGAGCCAGTGAGATAAAAAGCCACACTTGGCTCTTTTCCTTATTCATGTATTGGGTCGGGGCACAAGAACCACTGAGTCTTCTCTTTGCCGCTCCTAAAGGTTATCTTCAATCACTCTTGCTGAAAATCAGTGAGAAATTTTCTCGAGTTGTTGTGGCACATGAAAGCCGCAGTGTAAGCCATAAAATATTTAAGAATATTTTAAAATATGCTTTAAAAATATTCCCAAACTTCTCAAAGTCCCCTGTGTACTGTGACATCTCCTATAACTGTAGCATCTGTGAGCAGAAGGGATTCTAATTTATCAAAATGATAGATGAAGCATTGCAATACTATTCCTCCATTTTCTGAACTTATATCTATATTAAAGATATCTTGCAAAGGTACTCCATCCACCATTTTACTGGTTCTGAGCCCTCTCCCCATATGAACAATGCTGATTAGTTTCACCACCATATATTATTCCCCAAATGTTACATACTACCCTCAATCAACAAAAAATCTGTTATTCTGGATTGAAAGACTATCCTCACCAAACTGCTTTATTCTTTAGGAGAAAGTCTTCCTTCCTATTGTTATTGTTATTGTTGTCGTTGTCGTTGTCGTTGTGTTTGTTGTTTGTTGTTTGTTGTTTGTTGTTTGTTGTTTGTTGTTTGTTGTTTGTTGTTTGTTGTTTGTTGTTTGTTGTTTGTAGTTTGTTGTTTGTTGTTTGTTGTTTGTTGTTACTGTTGTTGTTGTTGTTGTTGTTGTTATTATTATTATTATTATTATTATTATTATTATTTAGATTCCTTCCTTCCTTCCTTCCTTCCTTCCTTCCTTCCTTCCTTCCTTCCTTCCTTCCTTCCTTCCTTCTTTCCAGATATTGCAGACATTATGTTCTTTTCCTTTTATATCCTACTGAAGAAATGGCTTTTGCATCGTAAGCTGCAGTTTGCTGGTTTGAATATTATAGTCCAGCTTGTAATGAAACAGGCTCTATTTTTGTCTTGAAGTCCTAGTAGAAGAGAGGGGTGATTGAGTGAAAGCAGTGAAAGATTCACAGAGATGAAGTGTCCTAGTATGTCATAAGAGGTTGCTACCCTTAGTGCTGATCTTTTTGTCTCCTTTCTGTTTTTGTAGTGCATGGTACATTCCTGTCTACGTGAAAGTGATTCAGCTGCAACACAACAACCTTTTGGAGGCTAAGCCTTCTCCTTCCCCTTCCCCTTCTGCTACAACATCTTACCTGTTAATGACTACTTCAGCTTCAACCGCAATAATACATGGGCAAATAATAGATACAAAATCAAAGTAAACTGCTCCAAACTCAATTGCAGAAAATACGACTTCGGCAGCAGAGTGGTCAATGCTTGGAATATTCTACCTGACTCAATTGTTACATCCTCAACCCCCCTAAACTTTCTACCATGGACCTCACCCAATTCTTAAGAGTTCCCATTATTTGTATTCAATTCTTATGCATATACTTTACCTGTTTACACTTATATGTTTATAATTTATGTTCATATATAATTGTCTTCTCATACATGCTTGACAAACTAAACAAACTAACAAATACAGCTTCCCTCTTCTATCAAGAGAGTATACAGCACATATATACAGTATATGCCCACTGGTGATGTCAACCACAGCCCTTCTCTAATGTCAGTCATCACTATCCTTTATTTACTGGAAAAGGTGCATTTTAACCAAAGAAATATAGACATAATATTTATGCATAGGAAGGAAGGAAGGAAGGAAGGAAGGAAGGAAGGAAGGAAGGAAGAAAAAAATATAGACATAAATATAGACATAATGGAACAAACTTCCAGCAGACGTGGTTGGTAAATCCACAGTAACTGAATTAGATCCATCCTAAGATAAAATACAGAAAATAGTACAAAGGCAGACTAGATGGATCATGAGGTCTTTTTCTGCTGTCAGTCTTCTATGTTTCCATGTTTCTATAATCATCATAAAAAGAAATAAGGAATATAGAATCTGTGTCTTAATTAAGATCAGCCCTGACAATGTCCCTCACAAATTATGCAAATGATGTTATTTGCATTTCCAATTGTATAGCTGAATCTTTTAGACTTTGTAACATCACTTGCCCCCACTCAAATGAATACATACATATTACTAAAAGCTAAACCAGCAAACACCAAACATTAGAACATTGAACACCCTTGGTGAATAAATCTGAGACCCAATGTAACCCTTGTAAAATTGATATTCTAGATTTAGCGCAACGTTGCTTATCTTACAGGAAAATATAATGCAAGGCATACATGCATAGATCAATGTATGTATTAACTTTTCCATGACTAATTAAGGCCAGAGAGCAGACTAAGTGAGCATATGTTACACCTGGTCACAACCCTCCCTTTTATGATGAGTTCTTTTATTTCAATGAAAGCAGTCATAAATAGAAACATAGAAACATAGAAGACTGATGGCAGAAAAAGACCTCATGATTAGTGATGGGAGAACTGAACGCGCACTATTCGGGTCCATACCAAATTTTGCGGTGTTCCATATGCCGAACATGAACCCAATTTTTTTTGAAACTTCGGGTAAAGTTCGGGGTCGCGTTCGGTGTTCGTAGTTTTGACGTCACCGCAGGTTGCTAAGGATGCAAAGGTGATCACTTCCTGGATTCTATAGAATCCAGGAAGTGATCACCTTGGCGTCCTTAGCAACCTACTGGTGTCATCAAGGCTCCACCCCCGGAATCTCTTCGTGGGAGGGATTCCCCAGCTCCTTCAAAGGGAGGTCTTCATGTGAAAATAAACACTGTTATTTTTATGAAAAAGGACGCCGCAGCGGCGTCGCAAGCAAAGGGCGGTCCTTTCACGTAAAAATAAACATGTTTATTTTTATGTGAAAGGACTGCCCTTTGCTTTCAGTGCCGCTGCAGTGTCATTTCACATAAAAATAACAATGTTTATTTTTACTTGAAGACCTTCCTTTGAAGGAGCTGGGGAATCCCTCCCACGAAGAGATTCCAGGGGCAGAGCCTTGACGTCACCGGCAGGTGGCAAAGGATGTCAAGGTGATCACTTCCTGGATTTCATGGAATCCAGGAAGTGATCACCTTGGCGTCCTTAGCAATCTGTCAGTATACCTGATGTCAAAGCTCTGCCCCCGGAATCTCTTGGTGGGATTCCCCATTCAGGTTCAGGTTTGGGTTCGGTTCGGGTTCAGCCAAATTTTGTGTAAAGTTCGTCCAAATGTGCCGAACCCGAACACCATTGGGTTCGCCCATCACTACTCATGATCCATCTAGTCTGCCTTTATACTATTTTTTGTATTTTATCTTAGGATGGATATATGTTTATCCCAGGCATGTTTAAATTCAGTTACTGTGGATTTACCAACCACATCTTCTGGAAGTTTGTTCCAAGCATCTTCTACTCTTTCAGTAAAATAATATTTTCTCATGTTGCTTTTGATCTTTCCCCCAACTAACCTCAGATTGTGTCCCCTTGTTCTTGTGTTCACATAGTTTTGTATCTATACATACAAATTCATATATTCAAAGATGGTGTAAATCCCTACTCTGGGGAGATGGGGATCCTCTTGTTAAATAATATGCTTCCTCTTTTGATTACCTTACTAGTTACCATTTTGGACTGCTGAGAAAAACCTGTCACTGATTACATATTATTTTTCTTGTTCAAAAAAAATGATGCTCACCACTTCCTACATGTCCTAATCTTGCCATGCTGCATCGATTCATTTTCAACCCTTCATTTCTGATGAAAGCATTCCTGCCCTACTGAGCCTTTTCAACTCCAATATTTAAAAGGTTAATGGTTGAACATTGCCTGTCCTTGTCTCTCAGTACTTTGTCCACTTCCATCACTGCTAATAGTAATTCCCATCTGGTGCTGAAAATTGCAGGGGGGGGTTGGATTTGTGTAGTTGGGGTGCTGAAAACTCTGCTTAGCAGATGTATAAAGGGGGGGAGAGCTTGGTGCAGTGCACCTGTTGGATTTGTCACCATCTGCTAGCCAAAATGTTAAAAAGCCACACCCTTGGACAGCCAGCTGAAGAGACCTTAATCTCTTTCCCTGCAGGCTACAAAACCACATCTTACAATAAAGGAAAGTTACACACAAAGACACACATGGACTGAACTGGGAGGGGAGGGGATCTGAACTGCCCATTATTGTGGGGTTTTATTTCAGTTCAGAGCAAGGGGGGGTTGGAAAGCTTTAAACAAATCATGATAATCTTTACCTAAAAGGAAAGCATGTTCTTGATTGCCATTGAAAAAGCATTAAAAAAAAGGGATGGGGATTGGGGGGAGAAATTGCATGAAGATAATATAAATTCTTATAGTAACGTCACTGAATTGCGGTGCTCTTTTCCCTTAACAAACACTTTGGCGAATAGAGATAATTTCCAGGCTAAAGAAAGGAAAATACTGTATTTCCTTTCTGAAGGTTCAGTCCATCTTCCCGCCTTTGTGTTTTCTTATAAACAATTATCTGACTTGTTAGCAAGTCACAAAAAAACTCCCCCCAGAGATCAGAATTGCCCCCACCCTCCTCACCTTTCGCAAGCTTCTTAAAACCCACCTTTGCTGTCAGGCATGGGGGAACTAGGATATTCTTTCCCCCTAGGCCTTTACAATTTATGCATGGTATGTTTGTATGTATGTTTGGTTTTATAATAAGGGTTTTTTAGTTGTTTTAGTATTGGATTGTTATATGCTCTTTTTTTATCACTGTTGTTAGCCGGCCCGAGTCTACGGAGACGGGCGGCATACAAATCCAATAAATAAGTAAGTAAGTAAGTAAGTAAGTAAGTAAGTAAGTAAGTAAGTAAGTAAGTAAGTAAGTAAGTAAGTAAGTAAGTAGGTAAGTAGGTAAGTAGGTAAGTAGGTAAGTAGGTAAGTAGGTAAGTAGGTAAGTAGGTAAGTAGGTAAGTAGGTAAGTAGGTAAGTAGGTAAGTAGGTAAGTAGGTAAGTAGGTAAATAGGTAAATAGGTAAATAGGTAAATAGGTAAATAGGTAAATAAGTAAATAGATAAATAGATAAACAAACAAACAGACAAACAAATATATTCTATCTAAAATGCAGCCATGTTTTTTTGTCATCCAAGAACACTATTATCACTTTCAGACTGACTCATTGCTGTACACAATTTCTGCATTGCATAAGTGCACCAGCGTGCCTTCCATCCCCTGTCCTAATGTTTCTCTCTTACTAATATCAGGTATATAAACACTGTTATATCTTTGTATACCTCCAATACGTAATTGACAAAACAAATAAAATAAATAAATAAATATTCTTTTAATTGAAAAATTATACATAGAAAGTTGAATGATGCAAGTCAATCAATCAATCAATCAATCAATCAATCAATCAATCAATCAATATGTTGGACAAAGATCATATTGTCCAGTGCATGCTGTGGAGCTATTCCACTTTCAGATAAATTGGTGCTTGTTATTGGACCTGTCTACTAACATTTAATAAATTAGCAAATCCTCCATTGTAGCCATTTGGTGATGTTGCTCATAATATGACCATATCATCATTCCAGATGTAAAATTTCCCTAGCTTTAATACATATTTTTCTTTAAGAAGCAATTATATTGTACATCTATTATGTCAGCAGTGTTGCTGCAGAAGGGGAGAGAAAGAATCACAACGGCAATATTATAGTCTGGCCCCTTTGTTGATACTAAGACTACAGAAAGAGAGAGAGAGAGAGAGAGAGAGAGAGAGAGAGAGAGAGATGGCCCTACAAGGAGTTGTTAAAAGCAAGAGGGAGGGAAGGAAGGAAGAAAGGAAGAGAGGAAGGAAGGAAGGAAGGAAAGAAAGAAGGAAGGAAGAGAGGAAGGAAGGAAAGAAGGAAAGAAGGAAGGAAGGAAGGAAGGAAGGAAGGAAGGAAAGAAGGAAGGATGAACAACTTAATTTGGAACAATAGTATAGAATGACATTCTTCAAAGTCACTCTTGCAAGAACCAAGAGCTAAGATCTATCAAAGTGAGACTCTGTAAGTTTTTCTTTTTCACATAGTCAACATCTTCCTTAGTGATAAAGAAATCTGCAGGTGTTATGTTCCTATCATTACAATGAGCCAATAAGGTTACATTTTCACTCATTCCTAAAAGAAAGATTGTGAAGCACCTTGAACACTAGGGAAAAAAACAGAAATAAAAATGCAGTGGCAAGCAATAAGATTAAAACTTTTAAAAAAACGTATTTATTTGGTTTTTGTGTGTGAAACAAATGGGTTATTTAATTTTTTTTTAAAAAAAAACATTGTTTAGTATGAGTGAGGGAGAAACTATTGATTTTCTGTTCAGTTAATTAAAATATTTCCAATTTTCAAACAGCTTTAATTGAAAAGATTGCTGTTGTCTAAGAATGATATTTTTGCATCAACAATATCATCAATTGTACAATTCAAACAGTATTTTGGGAAATTGGACTACAAATCTTCCTTTTTCTCCTATGTAAAAGAAGTGTGTGTGTGTGTGTGTGTGTGTGTGTGTGTGTAGAATTCTTTATTTACTCAAGAACCTTGGTTAATTTAATCTTGAAGGGCAATGCCTTGAAAATTAACAGTCTGAAATGACTTACCTTGGGAAAAATTTGTACCCTGTCCATCTTCACTTTCACTGAAGCTATCTAAAAGCAAACAATGAAAAAAGAAGCACATTAAAATACTGCAAATAAATCCAAATTTAATCAAAGTTTAAATATTAAATATATTAAATTGCAACTTCACTGTCTAAATATGCACAGGATAATCCTGAACAAATGTTGTAACAAGCTCTTCTGCTAGATCATTTGTAACTGGAAAACTATCCTATCTCATTGTCACTCATATTTAAGTAACACGAAAACCTTGATTGGTAATTTATAATATTCTCTGTGACTCATTCCAAGGACACTTAGGGAAGAAAATATGCCTAGTTACTGGATCATCATCTCTTTCTTTGTCTGTGTGCGTGTTTTCTATCTAATAACACAGTGAAATTGCTGGCATTAATTTTCTGACATTTTTATTTTGAGCGCTGCTAAACTATATTCTTCTGTTAAAGAATTCTGTTTGTCCCCATTTTTTCACACAAGACACTCTGGACATATTGGCCAGGGTGAAATACTCCTGGTTCACTCATAGGAGAGCCAGTTGCAAAGGGACAATCTACCCGGACGCTGCCATTTGGGTTCTTTTACCCTCTGCACATGCACAAAGTCTTCTGTGCAGGCACAGAGGGTAAAAGGACCCAAATGGTCATAGTGGGTGGGCGGAGCCTTGTGCTCCCTTTGCAACCTGCTGTCCTACAACCGGCAGACATGAGCGAACCAGGAACATTTTACCCCTGCTATGGATGTATTTTCAGAAGCTCCTAGCTTACAAAGCTATGTACGCTTTACATATGTATTTTTAGGAGGGTCAACAATCATCTTCAGATATAAAACAAAAACAAACACATACAAAAACAAACATGTACAAAATAATATCAAAAATATTGTAAATGCACGCTGTACCTTCCTTGGTGGCCAAACCTTCAAACCCCTCTCTCTGTATCTCTCTGTTTCTCTCCTTGAATAAAATGTTTTATGGATCTTAATTGGCTTTATCATATGGTTTTTGCACATCTCATTCATCCAGTGTGTTAATTCCATAGTTCTCCTGAGTTACTTGGTAAACTATCTGGAAGAACCATAGTCAGTCACTCTATATAAAAGTTCTAGGGGACCAAATGAGCTCACTTAGCTACTGTCAATGCAAATCCCTCATAGGTTTCTCAGCCTAAGCATCTTTATGACCCTGAACAATCTCATATGTGACCTTATAAATAAAAATAAGGTCTAAAATTCATTTCCTGAATGTGATAAAAAATCATTAATTGTGCATCATGATATTTACATAACCATACTTCATTCATTTAGCTCACGAAAATGACTGTAGTCCCCCAAATCAATCTTTGTGTATGATGACTGTATGTATGTTTTTATATATTGGGGTTTCTTGTTTTTTAGACTTTTTAAAACGTATTATTGTTATTTTAGATTCCAACTATTAGATTTGTTATTATATATTGTTTTTATCATTGCTGTGAGCCGCCCCGTCTACGGAGAGGGGGCAGCATACAAATCTAAATAATAATAATAATAATAATAATAATAATAATAATAATAATAATAATAATAATAATAAATAATAAATAATAAATAATAATAATAATAATAATAATAATAATATATTAATTTTAGTAATTTGTAATATTCTCACGAATAATTTCAGTTTGTCCAGATGCTAATAACCTTTTATAATTGTATGCCGACTTTAAACATTTACATTTTTTAAGGGAGCCCTTCTGAGCCTTATCATGCACACTGATGGGAGCAAGGACTATTCTACCAAACAGAGAAGCATAATCTGGCAACTTCTGCTTATTTATTTTTGCCATAATAACTTTTTCTCCCTTTTTTAATAATAATGATTGGTAATAACATTGACATTCTCTGCTGCTCCCATTTAAAGTCTGTAAAAAATGCACAGCTGGCTTGATGAGGAGTGACAAATCTAAAGTCAGAGTGAAACTTCCCAATCATCTGAGCTCTTGCTACCCGATTAATAGAAGAAAAACAGGGCAGATGGAGGCATACGCAGCAGTTCGGAGGGAACAGATGGCCACTGCGAACTTGATATATGAAATTAATAACACTTTCTCAAATACAATTAGTAGCAGGAAGACATTACCTGAATTTTCATAACTCTGAGGAAGCTGACATTAAATGAGGTTTTCAGATTAACACTTAATATGGCATTGATATTTAGAGGGGAAATAAAAGCAATGTATGGGAAATAACGACCTTACCTCTTTTCGTATGAAAATTGATTAGATTTGTATGTCGCATAAGGAGGGATTTCCTATAGGGGTGAAATTCTCTTTAGCTTTTGATACAAGAGTTTCCTGCAACCTCTTTGCCGTATTTCATTTGTCACAGCAAAATGACGATGAGGCTGATGTTTGTCATTGTAAACTTTGTAGCACAAAACAAATGGAATTTCTTATAGAGTAAATAGCCTTAGGAACATTTTCAGTGTAAGCACATTCTTGCTTGTCCAGTGATCTGCTGTACATTAAGATGGTCCACAGACATTTGGGCTTTCCATCCAATTCAATCTCTGAGTAGCTTCACCCATAATAGGATTTGGGGTTTTTTGGGTGCATTGAAATGCATAGATTTGATTGTAATCTACTCAAAACTGGGAAATTCATTTATACAAGGACTCTTTATATATGACCTGGAACTGAAACCCAGTGGCTGGGTAGGTTCCACACAGTTGACCTTCTCCAGGTCCCGTCAGCTAAGCAATGCCGTTTGTGGGGTCTAGGGGTAGAGCCCTCTTTGTGGTAGCCCCAGCCCTTTGGAATCAACTCCCTCCAGAGATTCGTACCACTCCCATCTTCCTGGCATTTCATAAGGTTTTAAAAACTTTCCAGTGCTGGCAGGCTTGGGGCTGTTGAGCATTGGCATTCTGTTTCAACCATATGTATTATTGTGATGGAATGAATAATGGATAATTGTTTTTTTTTTTAATAATTGGGTTTTTTTAGATTAGATTAGATGAGTTTTAATGTTTGAATTTCTTATATGTTTTAATCTGTATTTATTCTTGTTTTGTAAGCCACCCTGAGTCTACGGAGAAGGGTAGCCTAGAAGTCCAAATAATAAATAAACTGTGTGCCTTGACCTATTTCAGTGGGAATATCTCCGGGACCATCTTTTGCCTCATGAATCCCAGTGACTAGTTAGGTCCCACAGAGTTGGCCTTCTCCGGGTCCCGTCAACTAAACTATGTCGTTTGGTGGGACCCAGGGGAAGAGCCTTCTCTGTGGCGGCCCCGACCTTCTGGAACCAACTCCCCCCAGATATTAGAGTTTCCCCCACCCTCCTTGCCTTTCGTAAGCTCCTTAAAACCCACCTCTGTCATCAGGCATGGGGGAATTTTCCCCCTAGGCTTATAGAATTTATACATGGTATGTCTGTATGTATGATTGGTTTCTTAAATTGGGGGTTTTTTTACATTATTTTTAATATTAGATTTGTACATATTGTCTTTTTACTGTTGTTAGCCGCCCCGAGTCTACGGAGAGGGGCGGCATACAAATCTAATAAATAAATAAATAAATAAATATAGCCACAGAAATAAATCTGCATACAGTATTTTCTTTGTAAGAATAGGAAACCCAAATATATGTGACCAGAATTAATTATTTCTTTGTCAAATAATCAGTGCAATGCCCTATAAGTTTATACATTTTCATTTCAACTGGTAAAAGAGAATTGGCCTTCACTCCCCCCCCCCCCCCCAAAGTATAGGTAAGAAGTTTTTGCTTTTCTGTAGTCACCAGATGGCAAGAGTATGTCTGGGAAAGTCCTGTCTATCATCATATAATTTAAATTCTTGTTGCACACTGGCATTGGGAACCATCTAAATGGCTAGTACCCAAGGAATTAATTAGAATAAATTAACCTGAATTTGATAGGGATACATAAGCAAGAGCATATGACCTCTTTAAGAAATTAAGACTGGGATGGTTGGGAATAAATAAAGTTATTCTAATATATGCATGTTTAATTGCTGCCTGGAGAAGGCTCTTGAAAGGGTTTTTGGACTTGACTGACCTCTCCATGATCTTTTCCTAATGGATGCCTGAAATAAAGTTGTGCTACTTCTTATGATAACTGCTAATCTATTTCCATTGGGATATAACATACAGATACCTTCATATAATTTCCACTTCACATTATACACACATAATCATAGGTCCAGGTACACTGTTCTCCCAGGCTCAATTAGGAATAAGAGGTGAATATGTTTTACAAAATTCCAATGTGCAGAAGAATTTTGTATATCTCAATCTTTCCCTGTAATTCTCCATGTTAAAATTGAGAAGGAAAGAGCATAATAATGAGGATGAAAATACAATTAGACATTTTAGGAAAAAGGTTGAGAAATCATAGTGCCCCTAGGATCAACATCAGGAGTCAGCAACCATATTTTACTCCTAGGAGTCTTTATGCAATGGCCCAAATCCCATTTAAAAAGAACTGCTCATTAAGCTTTACTGAATTATGAAATCCAACATGATTCTATGGAGCTTGCCTGTAATCTTACAAGATCCTGGGCAACATCACCAAAATCTTTTTACAAAGCGACTCACGGCCTTCACATTAATTAATTTGATATAGCTCGAGCTTAAAAACTCCCTTTAAGCAACAAATTCAAGTACATTTTCCTTTCCTTCTCTAAAAGAGAGAAGAAGAAGAAGAAAAGAGTTTTAAAAATATTTAAAAAGCAGGTATCAGAAAGAGAAAATGAAAAAACCCTACCCACTTTGATTCTGCCCTGCTATGTTCTAGTTTATAACATATTGTTTTCAAGATGGGTCTGTTTCAAGCAAAATAGAGTAGGAATAATGTTTATGTTTCTAACAGTTTGGCCTTTTGCTCAAAACAAATTGATTATGAATAATACTACTGTCCAAATAGATCTCAACTGATGGTGCCTTCGTGGACACATCCATGCAGATTTTGACAACACTGTGGAAGTGATTGCCTGGGAAATATTTCTTCACCCAGAGGGTCGTTGGTTTATGGAATTCACTTCCAGAAGAGGTCTTGACAGCTGTCAGCCTTGATAGCTTCAAGGCAGGATTAGACAGATTCATGGATGCCAAGTGTATTGGTGGTTATTGAAACGGATGTCCAAGTGTTGGTTGAAGCAAGCAGGATTCCCTTGAGTACCATTTGTTGGGGGTCAAGGGAAAGAGAGGGTTTTGCCTTCTATTTCTGCTCAAGATCCCCATGGACAATTATAGGGCCACTGTGTGACACAGAATGTTGGACTCGATGGGCTTTGGCCTGATTCAGCATGGCTCTTCTTCTGTTCTTCTGTTCATTGCTCTCTTCTAGAATGCCTTCACGACTTCCTCTATGACTAAATTTCCTTTAGTTCTCCCATTCAAGAGCCAACCCAACTCAACCCTGCTTAGCTTCAACAGATGAAGTCTATGAGACTTAATAACTAAATATTAGGTTCAGATATTGCAGACCAATGTTGCAAAAGGGTTGTGCTATTGTCCACTGTTGGCAAGGAGACACTGATAAATCTGTTTGCTGTGAAAGACCAAACTGATAAAAAGCTGGGCTCATTCTAAATTTTCATTTGTCATTACTCATTTGGATTCTAATTTTAGTTGCAGATAACGAAGCAGTGTTCCCTAGTGCAGTGTTTCCCAACCTTGGAAACTTGGAGATATTTGGACTTCAAATTGCTAGGCATTCAATGGCTGGGGAATTCTGGGAGTTGAAGTCCAAATATCATCAAGTTGCCAAGGTTGGGAAACACTGCCCTAGCTAATCTTTAACTCTTCCCCTCCCCCTACCATTTTGAGTTAGGAATTGCAAGGAGAAAAAAAATGCAATGGTTAATATGTTTATTTTTGCTAATTAAAATTTGCATAAAGTACAAATTGGGCTGTTAGGCTTTGGGCAACTGGAATAACAACCATTATAAACACTATGACAAAATTCCAAGATGGCTTTCCACTATGGAAGCCATCATCTAACCAAATTTGATCGATATAACTAAAACCATAAAGTACATAGACATATTACACCCAAGTGGGGAACTCAAATCTAGACAAGAACTGGAAAGATTAAATTACAAAATGGATTGGTGGACATACGCCCAAATAGAATCTAGGTTTAAAAAAGACAATCAAACACCCGGTATCCAAAAATCCATGAACCCACTAGATAAGATTCTAATAGGGAATGAAAATAAACGAATAAGCAGAATATATCAAATACTTTTGGAACAGGAAAGAATAAAAGAGACAACTAAAACACCAATGATAGCGTGGGAAAAAAATCTGCAACACGAGATACATATTGCAGACTGGGAAAAAACATGGACCACAATATCTAAAATAACTCTTTCGGCAGCATATAAGGAAAACTATTACAAACTATTTTACAGATGGTATCTCCCACCAGCTAGGTTAGCAAAGATCCACCCAACATTATCAGACACATGTTGGAAGTGTAAAAACGAAAGAGGTACGTTTTTCCATATGTGGTGGTCTTGCCCCATGATACAAAAAATTTGGAAAATAATTCATACTTGGCTCTCATAGATTACGAAAGAGGAAATAGAACTCACACCGGAAGCTATGCTTTTAGGAGTTTGGAGAAAACACTATTCAAAACAAACAATGCTCCTCACAACACACATAAACACCGCCACGAGAATTGCGATAGCACAACTCTGGAAAAGTGATCAGATACCAACGGAAGATCTAATTATTGATAAGATATATGCCTGTGTGGAGATGGATGAACTCACGAACTCAATTAAGGGAAATAAAGTCATAGAATCAAAAAGAACATGGCAAAAATGGCATGAATGGGTTCAAAAGAGAATATAAAAGCAATACAATATGAAACAACAGTACAATTGAAACGACCTACAGTTACCATGTAAAATTACTGAACGTAATAGATTTTAGAATTTAAAAATATGAAATACAATGTATATAATGAAATTAAACTGGTCAAAATTTATTGTCAGAATATTAACAGAGATCATGTATAATCTGTAATCTAAAATAATGTGTGATTGGAATGACATAGGAAAATTTAATAAAGAGATTTTCAAAAAAACAAAACAAAAAACCATTATTTATTTAAACGTCCTTTTTTTAACCATTCCATTTATTAAGACAGAGATGGCTCCTTAACTTCCATCAAAGGAACATGCAGACCTACATACAAAATATAAATATAAAATTTTATTTGCTTGACCAAGCATAATCCAGAACAGCATTAAACAGTTCCAGGCAGCGGAGACAAAAATTCCTTTCATTCATCAGCAGATAAGGATTTTTGACAGCCTTCCCTGGGGAGCGAGAAGTGAATGGATGTGTGGTGGAGGAAGAGATTATAATGTACAAAGGGAAAAAGTGCAAAAAGAAGCCAAAGAAGGACTCAGAAAATGCTCCAGGGCTGCTTAGGCAGACAGGGAGACTGCTATCAGAATTGAATAAGACAGAAACCAGATTCCCCTTCCATTGCTCTACCTGTTTCTCTTCAATGTCACTATTGGTGTATATAGTGATACAAAACATGTCCAACAAGTCTTCCAGTAACTCTTTGGGACCACCAGAGCAAAGTTGAAAAAGAAAAAGAAAAGAAAACCCAAACCAGGCTTGACACTTAACCAAGGAGGCATGCCAAGCCCCTAACATCTGGAAAAAGGATTTGAAAGGCAAATCACCTTCTGAGCTTTTTATACTTCTACCGTGTGAGACATTAACTTTAAAAAAGTAAGGGGGTGGGAAGGGGTATTTAAATAAATCATGAATACCCCGTGTCTCAGCAATACAAAAAGAACAACCTTTAAAAGTTAATAGAAAAACAACTGGCTGCTTATATGACATCTTTGTTTATTATATTTCTAACCTCCCCAATAAATGAATTTTCTAGATGGATTACAGTGTGACTGAATTCATATTGGCTTCTCAGGAAAACCAAACAAAACCTACCCCCGTTCCATTCTCCCTGTCTGTTCTCTCTCACACACACACACACACATGCACAGAGAGAGAGAAAGGGGGGAGGAAGAGAAGGAGGAAGAGGAGGAGGAGGGAGAGGAGGAGGAGGAGGAGGAGGAAGAGGAGGAGGAGGAGGAAGAGGAGGAGGAGAAGAAGAAGAAGAAGAAGAAGAAGAAGAAGAAGAAGAAGAAGAACAAGAACAAGAACAAGAAGAACAAGAAGAACAAGAAGAACAAGAAGAACAAGAACAAGAACAAGAACAAGAAGAATTTGCACATTCACAAAAGAGATTTTTTTTGCAAGCTGTGGAAACCCAAGGACCAGTTTGGGAGTGTGAATCGCGGTCATTAATGCCATTTTGGAAAGCGGCAGTAAATTTCCGCTACTGGTTCTAAAGAAACAGTCTGAACCTAATTTTGGAAATTTGGCACTTACAAAAAAATGGTGCAGAAGGAAAAATTGGCCGTGAAATTAAAAATTGGGAATTTTTTTTGTCAGCACTCAATTTGGTCATTGTGAGAAGTGTTCAAGACCAGAGATTCTACTGTATGTAGCTATTATGATGTCCATTCTTGACAATATGACTGTATGGTGTTTACTATCATTCAATAAAATACTATATCAGAGCTGAAAAAACCTCTTTAGTGAGAAGTGAAACATCTTCAAACAAAAAAGAGGAAGTCCAGTTGCCTCTAGAAAAAGCACAGAGAGGGGCGGTTAAAAATCCAATCAGTCAGTCAATCAGTCAATCAGTCAATCAGTCAGTCAGTCAGTCAGTCAGTCAGTCAGTCAGTCAGTCAGTCAGTCAATGAACCATCCAATAAACAAACAAACAAACAAACAAACAACCATATACATTTAAAATAATAAAGAAAAACCTATACATTTAAAATTCACTTCATAGTTGATAAATACAATAATTTCAAGGCTGAAAGCAAATAAATTCTCATGATTTTTCAAAGAAATCAGAAATTGAAATGGTATACTGTACTACTCAACTGGAAAATTTGCCTTATTGTTAGATATTCCCCTTAATATCAGATGTAACCAAAATTTCAACCTAAAGTGTAGCTTTCCAGCAAATAATGAAATGCAAATAATGCATGTATTTCTGTACTTAAAAGAGATCAACAATTTTAACGACTAGACTCACAGATGCTAATACTATTTTTTATTTCAACATTATTCCAAGCATTTATAAAATTAAACATAATGTATACCAAATACTTTTTTTTCATTCTTGCTTATAAAGCAAGATTGAAAACAATAAAGAAAAATGATTGACAGATGAAAGGAAGCACCCCTTCTCAGTGCATAATGAAGTGATGGCCTTACATTATGGTGATTGCTTTTAAAAATTGGTAAGATAAATTAATGAAAGTGGGGGGGGGGGGTTATGTGAGGGGAAAAAAAAAAAGGGATGATCTTCAATTTCATAGTCTGTTCTGATTATTTCTGTGGTAATAATTTTCCTGGTTCACTGATGTGAAAATGAAGATACTGAGTTTTAGTTCCTGATGTATTTCAGGACTTTATTTATGCCACAGCTATTCTATCTTTCCTCCATAATGAGTCTGTAGGTGTGGAAATCCCATGCTAGATACTGTTCTGTCTGGCTCTCTGATAGGAGCCTCCCGAAAATTCAAGGATACAAATTTCAGACACACACACACACACACATGTTTGAAAATTTCAAAATAATGTTCTTTATCACAAAAGTCAAAATAAACTAAGCACATAATTGTAAAACCAAAAGCCAGGTATCATTTGGAAGGCAGTTTGTCAATCATAATTGCTTCCGAATCATTTACTGCTTCTTAAAAAAAAATGGATTTTATATGAAAATACAGTGTTCTCTCGGTTATTGCGGGGGGTGCATTCTGAGACAGCCCGCAAAAGTCAAATTTCCGTGAAGTAGAGATGCGGAAGTAAATACACCATTTTTGGCTATGGACAAGCCTTCCCTTAACACTTTAAACCCCTAAGTTACCATCTCCCATTCCCTTAACAACCATTTATTCACCATTATTACAGGTACTCACCATTGAACAAGACAATTAGTGATCCTGATATTTATAAACATAATTATTTATTAACAATAATTATTATTTTTTGTTATTTATTTTCAAAAATTATTAGTTTGGTAATAAGTATGACGTCATCGGGCGAAAAAAAAAACGTGGTATAGAAAAAAACCCGCAAAGTATTTTTTAATTAATATTTTTTGAAAAACCATGGTATAGGCTATCCGTGAAGTTCGAACCCACGAAAATCGAGGGAACACTGTATAGGAAAAAAATTGGATGCAATTAAACTGGAGATCACCAACCTGTGGCCAGTGGATTTCAGATTCCCTTTTAGAACTTTGAAATTACACTGCTGAAAATCAGCAGCAGAAAATATAGTTGTTATTTTTGTCTTGATTTTCAAAACATAAGACTGATAACAAAAGCAGGAAACTCTTGAAAGGATTCGAGAGCTCCCCATCTTCTCCATCCTAGATTAAACTGAGGATGCTCCATCCTGATTAAACTGAGGATGCTTATTTTTTCCAAATTTTTTTGTGAGGGGGGGAAGCTTTACTGGAGCATTATTTCCTAGTTACAATTTAAATTATTTAGTAAGAGTCAAGGAAGTGGTAGAAAAAGCAATATTAAGAGCTTCTTCCCTACTTCTCTGCCTTCTGTGTGCTTGCTATCTGGCCCATATGCTGTCTTTCTATCTATGCCAGAAAGGGCAGCAGATGGGTAATAATCACACACACATACACACAATTGGCAACTGTGTGGAAGGTAAAAGCAGCACATCTTAACAAAACAAAGCTATCGTGAGCCTTCAATTGTGCTTACACTACAGAGTCACCAGGTGTTAAAATGGGCATATGGCCCACTGAAAGAGGAAGAGTTAGGATGCATTTGTATTGCGTCATTTGTATCTATTAGCAAACATTGCCATTCATCAGAAGATACCTTTGACCTTTACAGGAGAAGCATCTTCAATTCTGACAATTGTCACACTTAGTGTATGCAGTTTCTCTGCATCCAAATCAATCATCGTTCAACCTTTATATGGTCTATTGAACTTAGTCTATGGCCTATTCAGTTGATGGTAACCTAGGTATTTACAAGGTTATAGACAGTTCCTTGATAAAGCTTTTAATCTAACCATTCACAAAATATTGTTGTTTTTGTTGTTATGCTGAAAGAGGAAGTGGGAGAAATAGAAAAGAATGAAGTCTAAATTGTACAGGGCAGAATTTAAAATATTGCATTCAAATAATATGTACATCGAAACATGTACAGCCACACAAGAGAATGTGTTATGTACATGGAGATTCTGAACTGTTTGAATATATGGGCCCTTTACTAAATATGAATCATGTTGTACAAGTACTGTAAATGTTTATTACCATTCAAGGCCAGATTATAAAAATTAAACAAACAAACAAACAAACACTCTCTGGGATTATTTTGTATTTATCTGGTGATACATACCGTATTTTTGGTGTATAAAGCGCACCTGACTATAAGACGCACCCTAGTTTTTGGGAAGGAAAATGGGGAGGGGGGAATCTGCTTGCCAGATATTCATCTCGCTAGCGTCCTTAGTCTTCAAGTTGCCAAAGTTGGGAAACACTGCTCTATGGGATATCTTAATATGCTGATACTACTTGAAGGACAAATAGGAAGGAAAACCCCTTATATTGTTAAGGAAAGTGGCAGATGCTGTTCGTTTACTACAGTGAAAATGGTTGCCATAATAGACGTGGTGCTTTGCTGAACAAAAGTAAGTGTAAGAATCTGAATACACATAATTACACAGAACGTAAGATTTGGTATCTAGAAATCAACAGAAAGGGAAAGGAATTAACTAAACTGGGGGAAATGCTTATTACCCGAACCATACATACTTTGGTTCAATTGCAGTAGGATATGGGGATTACAACTGAGCTTTTAAATCCATGTTGTTTTTTGTGCAGGATTTATGCATTGAAGGGACAACAGCAGCAACCACAATATAACTATATGATGGTTTGTTTTACTTCAGTTCTTCTTTTTCATTTTTTTTCTTGCTTGGCAAGCTTCAGATACAGGCCATTTTCCTTGTAATATATTTTCCAAGTATAACAGCTTCAGATGTTTACTTTGGCTGAAATGAGTTTAGTAATATTGGCCACCTGTAAGAGTGAAGATAAATCATCTAAGTAATGTCTTTAGCTGTAAGCTTTGGAAGGAAAACAAGTGAACATGAGATAAAATACATACTTAGATTCCATGGATTATTTTGCTAAACTATGAACAGAGTTCCACAAATAACTGAAGGCATTCTTGTGAATGGTTCTTCTACCACATTCTACTGAAACTAGTGATACATGCATTAAAATATAACCTCTATCTATTTTATTTATTTGGTTTTTGTTTCTGTTGTTTCTGTTATTAAGGTGGAAATTCAAAAGATGAAGTATTTTAAAAATCATGCAAAAAAAAAGTTGGATCTATAAGAAAAACATTTAACCACCTTTTTCGTTTCTTTTCTTCCACTGCTAACTGACACTAAAATATTTTTATACAGTGCTTCCAACTTCTATAATTATTACTCATTTCTATATCAATCATTTCAATTATTTTTAAACAATTACATTTCTTCTTCAAAAGCCATACTCTTAAGTGTCTTAACTTGTCTTTCTCTGTGATATATTGTTTGTAAGGGAGCCATTCCTGCTTGAATTTGGTTTGTCTGCTCTTACAAGAATATGTAGTCAATTTTTCCATGTTGGGCTTCCAAATCTTGTATTGTCAGCAAGACTGCTCTTTTCCAATGTACCAGACTGATTTTGCCATTGTCAACATATATCTTAATAACTCATAATGCTATTTGTTTGCAGTCTCTCTGGGGTTATATTCTATAAAAAATATTTGTGGCTTTAGTTCAAATGGTATTTTTCAAATTTTCTGGATGTTTTGGTATATTTCTTCCCAATACTTTTGACTTTTTGATGACTACCAGATATAGTAAACAATTTTTAAAATTTGTATTAATAAATGTTCATTAGAATTATGTTTATTTCTTTTGGTAAGTGAAAAACAAAGAAAATAAATAATTAAATTAAATATCTCTAAAGGACAGCTTTCTGAAATAGAGAACTGCCCTTTATAATGAATGACATGTGATGATTGTATATATAGATAGTGCGGCCAAAACCTAGGTTGTTAAGTGAGAAATTTGTTAAGTGAGTTTTGCCCCATTTCATGATCTTTCTTGCCACATTTGTGAAGTGAATCACTTCAGATGTGAAATTAGCAACACCCTTGTTAAGTGAATCTGGCTTTCCCATTGATTTTGCTAGTCAGAAGGTGACAAAAGGAGATCATATGACCCTGGAACACTGCAACCATCAGTTGTCAAGCATCCCAATATAAATCATGTGACCATGAGGGTGTTGCAATGGTCATAAGTGTGAAAAATTGTCATATGTCACTTTGTAATTTTGAACAGTCATTAAATGAATTGTTTTTATTTATTGATTTGATTTGATTTGATTTGATGCAACTTGTACTCCCAAAATGGCAGAATTCCACTCCGGATATGGCTGTTGAATGGATGACAGATACCCAGCTTCGTGCTTAGTTCTTTGGACATGCTCAGTAGCACTTTTCTCTCATTGGCTAACTGAGCTACCACATGACTCTTCCAGCTCATGAATATTCCAACAGATGGCATCACTGTCCTATACCAATTTTTCTTTTCTTTTTATTCAATTTTTTTTGTATAATATTTGCAAACAGATTGTGAAATGCAGTCTTTTCTAGTTGGAATATGGTTTAGCAATGTGCATTATTTTGTAGTAGAGCACATACATTCAGGTTCAAAGGTTATCATTTCAGCTCAGTGAGGTTATCTGCACAAACATGTTATAAATATGATTGCAATGTAAACATGAATTAGATATTGATCTCCAAATTATGTTTGGTCATATAGATTTATCTGTTGAATAGTAAATAATATTGCTTTTGCATTTCAGTGATGCTTTCCTACAGAAACTACCCAAAAGTATATATATAAATAGTACTTACTGTGGACATGTTCCACTCAAATTCCAACACCGCCCTATGCCATTTTTTCAGCAAAGGAAAACTGAGTAATATGTTAATTCTTACATTTATTTAGGGAAGTCCTTGTCTTGTAATTGAAATTAAATTTATCATTTACCATATTAAGCTTATAACATAATCTACCACTTATCTAGAAAGAATAAAAACAATCAGATTGTCATGTACTTACTGCATTTTACAAGATATGTTTTATTTATTTATTTATTTATTTATTTACTTACTTACTTATTTATTTATTTATTTATTCATTTATTTATTCATTTTTATTTTGTCAAGCATGCATATGATTACAGACAAACTATAAACAAAGTATAAACATGATTGTGAACATATATATATTTCCTGCATGGTACAACGTGGTTACGAGTACAAGAAATTTTATGAATACATGGGTATATTAGGACAGGGATGGTAGACATGATGGTGCACTTATGCTCACCCCTTACAGACCACTTAGTAATGGGGTGGGGTCAACATTAGACAGACTAAGGTTGAAATTTTGGGGTTTGCGGAAGAAACTACAGAGTCAGGAAATGTAGCCCATGCATTGACAACTCTGTTGCTGAAGTTGATTTCTTTGCAATCAGGTTTTGAGTGGTTTACATTAAGTTTGTATCTATTGTGAGCTTGTATATTGTTGCGGTTGAAGCTGAAGTAGTCATTGACAGATAGGACATTTTAGTAGATAATTTTGTGTGCTATACTTAGGTCAGATCGAAGGTAGCATAGTTCCAAATTATCTAGGCCCAAAATTTCAAATTTGGTGGAATAAGGTATTCTGTTGTGAATAGGGGAGTGTAGTACTCTTCTCATGAAATATCTCTTGACATTCTCAATTGTATTAACGTCCGATATGTAGTGCAGGTTTCAGACAGATGAGCGGTATTTGAGAATTGGTTTAGCAAATGTTTTGTATGCTCTGGTTAAAAGTACAATATTACCAGAGGAGAATCTATGCAATATTAGGTTAATCACTCTTAATGCCTTCTTAGAAAATCTGTTGCAAGGGTTTTGTCACTTAGATCAATAGAGATGAATACTCCACGGTCCTCTACTGAATGAAGATCATCAACAAGGCTGTGATCATCTAGGTTGTATGTTGTGTTGTAATTATTTTTGCTAATGTGTAATACTGAACATTTGTTGATTGAGATTTGAAGTTGCCACTTGTTTGACCATTCTGATACATAGTCAAGGTTGAAGGGTTGTAGTATTGTCGGTGGTGTTGAATAGTAATACATCATCTGCAAAGAGAACACAATTGCTTTTTATATTATCACAAATGTCATTTATGTAAAGAATAAAGAAAGTTGGTCCTAATACGCTACCTTGGGGATCACCGCTGTTAACAAGTCCAGGGTTTGATAAAGTGCTTCCTAGTTTGACCGCTTCTTGACTGTTTGACAATGATAGGTTAGAGAACCATCTGCTCTGCAGATGTTTTACTCTACTTTCTTATCAATAATGGGCCACTTGCTGGCTGGAGTCCATGGGAACTCAAGTTCAAAATACCTGAAGTGCGTAAGCTTGTCTTCATAGCAAGTTGTCTATAAATTTAAATCAATAAAATAAATGCTTTTGTATTGTTCATGTAGATATATATTACAAAGTTTTCCTTTTCTTGAACACCATTCTTCTTCTTTTGCAATTTGATTGCCAAACAAAGGACTATTTGAAATCAAATTTGTGCACCCTTTTTCCTTTTCTGCTTCTTGAAAAGATGTCTGATGCGGCATGTATTTTGTTCATTGCTTTCAGTGCAAAAACAATGTATGTCTAGATCGATCTAATAAAGAAAAAAAAACCATATCATTTGGTAGAAAAGGAAGAGAAAAGTAAAGGGAATAAAAAGTTAAGAAATACTGTTTTGTGAGATGTCATGTGTTTTTTGAACTTTTTGTAATGGAAACAAGTCTCCAAAGAACCCTTTTCTTCACTCCTCCAACAAAGGCATGTCCCAGTTTATTAAAAAATCATGCACAACAGTGCTGCCTGCCAGATTTTATAGTCCTGGAGAAAATTTGGTCCAGAGCATTAAAAAAAAACAACCTGGAATAATGCCTGAAATTTCCCTGTCGCAGATGTTTCAACAGAAGGTGGCTTGCATGCTATTCGTTAATTCACCACCATACGGGACTCAGTATGACCACCGCAATAACCAGTAAGTAACACACACAGTAGGCTCTTCCCTGAGCCAAATTTTCCGTCTGTTGTGTAAAGCTTGCATCCTGCGGATTGAGACATACCTTGATGAAACTCTATTGTCATTGAATGATAATATTTGTGGATCACTCTGATAGAAAACATCCCATCAAGAATGTGGGAGGTCTGTTTAAAGATTCTGTGCAACTCCTTGGCATTTCAGTAACTGGAAGAAAGGTGTTAACATGCTCACATTCAGGCCTTTTCTTTGCCTGTTTCAAGATGGCAAATTTTGGATCAGCCTTAAGGATATACAGTGGAACCCCGACATAAGAGCTGCTCTACTTAAGAGCAACTCGAGATAAGAGCTGGGAGGGGAGAGATATTTTTGTTCTACTTACAAGCCCAAATTCGAGATACAAGCGCCAAGGAGCTGTCTCCTGAAGCCAAACGCTAACTTCCGCGTTCGGCTTCAGGAGACACCTGCGAAGCGGCGCGCGTGTTTTAAAAGGTTGCAGCCGGCCTGGGGGGCTCGGGGGGGTGCTTGCAGCTTTCTTTCTTGCTCTTTTTCTTTCTCTCTTTTACCTTCCCTTCCTCTATTTCTTCTTTTCTTTCTCCTTCCCACCTTCTTCCCTCCCTCCCTTCACTCATTCCTCTCTTACTCTCCCCTTTCATAAGTTTCCTTGCTTCCTTCCTCTGTTCCTGTCCCTTCCCCCTTTCTTTCTTTCTTTCTTTCTTTCTTTCTTTCTTTCTTTCTTTTCTTTCTTGCTTGCTTGCTTGCTTGCTTGCTTGCTTGCTTGCTTGCTTGCTTGCTTGCTCTTTTTCTTTCTCTCTTTTACCTTCCCTTCCTCTATTTCTTCTTTTCTTTCTCCTTCCCACCTCCTTCCCTCCCTCCCTCCCTTCACTCATTCCTCTCTTACTCTCCCCTTTCATAAGTTTCCTTGCTTCCTTCCTCTGTTCCTGTCCCTTCCCTCTTTCCTTCCTTCCTTCCCACCCTCCGTCCATTCATTCACCCATTCCTCTCTTGATCGCTTAAAGCCGGTCCCTGGTGCAAAAAGGGTTGGGGACCTCTGTCCTACAGGGTTGGGTGGCAGAGAAGTTGAACATATGTAAATTTAAAAGTTTAAGAAAGTTTACAAGTTAAGTGAAAGAAACTTCATTATTCATTTATATGTACATGTACATTTCTTCATTAAAAACATGTCTTTCTGCATAATTTAGACTAACTTTGTGAGTTTTTTGAGGGCTGGAACCAATTAAAATTATTTACATTAATTCCTATGGGGAAAAGTCGTTCGAGATAAGAGCTGCTCGACTTAAGAGCCCAGGTCCGGAACGAATTAAACTCGTATCTCGAGGTACCACTGTAATAATACTTTTGCTTTGAATAATGCTATCGGTTTTTAATTGAAACTATGCAGCAATTAAATGGCTAGTTTATATGGCAATGACAGAAATCTTAAAAGATAAATTGAGTGGGATTGATTCCTTTTTTAAAGATCCTGTTTTTCTTTGAAGACATTTCGGTTTTCATCCAAGAAGCTTTTTCAGTTCTGTGCCTCCAGTCAGAGGGTCGCAAAGCGACATTCAGGTTTTAGAATGTATCTATCAGTCAGTGAATCTTTTGCTTTGCCTTCTCAACAAGCATTCTGTAAAAACATGAATTCCCTCTTTTCTTTGAAGGATGTCTTGTTTCATTATTTAGAAAGTTTTACCCTACTTTTCTATTTAAAGGGCACTCTAATTGTAACCAGAACTTCACGCAGCTTTGTGAATTGGGCTGGAAAGTACTGACCTGTTAGTCTATCATTTGGTGAGAAAAACTTTGTCCTGATGGATCCATCTCACTCGGAGAGCAAACTTTGCCAACAATCTCATTGTAAGATAAATGATAAAACCTGTTTAAAAGTAAAATAAAATCAATAAAGTGACCATCCGTAATTGATACATCAAGCCAGCTTCCAGAAAGTCACATATTCTGTCTGTCAAAAAGAAAAAGAAATATCCAATGTTGCTTTGTGAATATTAATTTGGACTATGAAACCCTGGACTTTGACCTTGGAATCCAGCTGTCCCAGTTCCATTATCTCTGGGTAATTTGCAAAAGCTTGGCAAAGATTTCTAATGTCTCCTTGTTGCCCATATCAGCAACGAAATGATTCGCTCTTCTCTCCTTAAATTATCTTGATGAAGTAAAGAAAACTTTGGATAATTGAAAGAAGATTTCATTATGCACATAAACCGTGAACCCTATTTAGATAAATTAATGTATATCCCCAAAATCTATTGAAAACGGGCTTTAGGTTGCCAAATTGTCATGTAGCAAATAAAACAGATCTTATGACTTTCAAATATGTTCAGCCCCAATTTAAAATCCCTGGTTTAAATGGAATAAAGCCTGGGATTCCAAGGGACTTTAAGGATTTTTCAAAACATTATTAAAACATTATCTATGCTTCCTTATATTCTGAAGGAAAAATGAACCAGCTTGATCTGGTGGTTAAGGCATCAGCTAGAAACTGGTGGTGGATCATGGGTTCTAGTCATGAAACATGGCATAAAAACCAGTTATTTTTTATTTTATTTTATTATTAGAGTTGAAAGGGACCTTGCAGTCCAAACCCCTGCTCAAGCAGGTGACCCTACACCACATTTACCTTTAATGCCTTTATCCAGGGGTGGGCTACTGTCCGGGGGCAGGGGGCACAGTGGGGTAGTGAAAATGGAGCTCCACCCCAGAGAACCCAATTTGCACTGAATGATATTGAAAGAAAATGCATGAAGTCCTGCAAAAGCCATGCCCACAGTGTGGTACTAAAAAAATTTGGTAGCCCTTCACTGCCTATATCCCTTTAGTGCTTCCTCATTTTTTTCCCTTTTCAGGAAATTGGATAATATGTTTCTATTATGTGATTGTTTCCTCCGAGCAACAATTGGAGGTACAGGGTAACAATTTCCTCTTTGATTAGGAGAAATACATTTCCATATTTGTAGCTTTCTCAGTAAATCATATGGGTTTCAAAATATTTGCTTGGATGTTGTGCATTTAATCACTTGTTCTGTTTCAATTTGTTCAATGGTTGTGAACTGGATGTTTGCTGAATTCTATCCCATGAAATGTAATCATGCAGATATATCCTGGAAGTCACAATCGATGCAAACTTAAGTCCCTCCCCCCTTCAAGTGTATGCCCCTTTCAGAATGAGAAAGGAGAGGTGACCTGGTTAGTTTGATGAAGCAGACAGGGTATCAGGGAAGGGTAACCTATCAGCAGTATCTTGCTTGGTCAAGGAGGCGCCTGTTATAAAAATACACAGTGAAATGCAGCTGGAGGACTGCTCTTTCTCAAGAGCTAACGTAATGCATTCCTTCTGTTTAAGCACATTTTCCAGCCTTTCGCATTCTTTGTGAACAAGAGTTATAAAACAAGCCTCATGCAGGCCAATTATTTTTACTTTGAAGGCCATTATTCAATATTGACTAGGAAAATGAAGACAGCTAAGCGAAATTCCGTAAGTTACTAGGGTGAATTAAAATAAAACCAGATGGGGATGGACAGAGATACAAAGCATTTTTTAACACACACATACAAACACGTGATTAATGTCCTTTTGCAAATTATAGCACTCTTATTTTCTTAGACTAAATCGAGCCGGGTCACAACATACAAGTGACCTCATAAATGTTTTTTAAAAAAAGAATTTGCCTTGTGCTCATACATTCATCGCTGGAGCCTCACATAGCAATCTGTCCCCATACTGTAGATCTGGTTACAAGAAATTTTAAAGGTAATTTTCCTGTATGCCAATGGATAACTTGCTGAAATATGTGAAATAAATATTAACTTCTTCAGGACTTCCCAGTTTGCACATGTGGGTTAAGCAATGGTAGGACAAAATGTAATCAACTGAAACTCATGGTTAATATGATGGGGCACATCTTTTTTTCTGAGCTAGAGCTCCAATTATGGACTTTTCCCTAAAGGGATGCTTGATTGGAACCTATAGTTGTATCACCAAGTGAAAATTGACAGTGTGATGCTGAAGGACAACTATGGTATCTGCTGGACTTCTTGCCCCTATCTGAATTCTTGTAGACTATATCAAGTAAAAAAAATAAAACACAATAAATTGGAAGCTATTGTGCTACAATGCAAAGTTTTAATCACCTAAATATCACATCTTCATTTTCAACAACATCTCTATTTAAGATGGGGAGGGGAGGGAAATTGTGGCTAAAATTCAGTGCTCTTTTTTTGGTACCAGGCCTAGAAGAAAGACAAAGATACATGGACAGTAGGTAGCATCCTGAGAATATGGTTTTGGTAAATGATTTTGTGATTAACTGTTCCAAAAAATGATAATGTCACAAAGGTGTTGGATCAAAGTGGTGCCATGGACTTCAGCAAAGCCTTTGATACGGTTCCACGTAAAGAGCTGATAGATAAATTAGTGAAGATTGGACTTAATACCTGGATAGTTCAGTGGATTTAAAGCTGGCTGAAGCATAGACATCAGAGAGTTATTATTAATGGTGAGTATTCTGAGCAGAGACAGGTTACAAGCGGTGTGCCACAAGGGTCTGTTCTGGGTCCTATTCTTTTTAATATGTTTGTGAGTGACATAGGGGAAGGTTTGGTAGGGAAGGTTTGCCTATTTGCCGATGACTCTAAAGTGTGCAATAGGGTTGATATTCCTGGAGGGGTCTGTAATATGGTAAATGATTTAGCTTTACTAGATAAATGGTCAAAGCAATGGAAACTGCAGTTTAATGTTTCCAAATGTAAAATAATGCACTTGGGGAAAAGGAATCATCAATCTGAGTATTGCATTGGCAGTTCTGTGTTAGCAAAAACTTCAGAAGAGAAGGATTTAGGGGTAGTGATTTCTGACAGTCTCAAAATGGGTGAGCAGTGTGGTCGGGCGGTAGGAAAAGCAAGTAGGATGCTTGGCTGCATAGCTAGAGGTATAACAAGCAGGAAGAGGGAGATTGTGATCCCCTTATATAGAGCCTTATGTGAGACCACATTTGGAGTACTGTGTTCAGTTCTGGAGACCTCACCTACAAAAAGATATTGACAAAATTGAACGGGTCCAAAGACGGGCTACAAGAATGGTGGAAGGTCTTAAGCATAAAACGTTTGAGGAAAGACTTAATGAACTCAATCGGTATAGTCTGGAGGACAGAAGGAAAAAGGGGGACATGATCGAAACATTTAAATATGTTAAAGGGTTAAATAAGGTTCAGGAGGGAAGTGTTTTTAATAGGAAAGGGAACACAAGAACAAGGGGACACAATCTGAAGTTAGTTGGGGGAAAGATCAAAAGCAACGTGAGGAAATATTATTTCACTGAAAGAGTAGTAGATGCTTGGAACAAACTTCCAGAAGGCGTGGTTGGTAAATCCACAGTAACTGAACTTAAACATGTCTGGGATAAACATATATCCATCCTAAGATAAAAATACAGGAAATAGTATAAGGGCAGACTAGATGGACCATGAGTTCTTTTTCTGCCGTCAGTCTTCTATGTTTCTATGTTTCTATAATATTTGGCAAGATGCTATTTCAGAGCAGGCATTTTATGGAATTGCCCACATGTTCTCAAAACCATAGCTTTAGAAATTACAAATTTATTCTGTTCCTCACTCCGTCCGAGAACTTTATTCTGAACAGACTGAAGGAAGTATCTGTGGCATGCAATTGTTACAAAATACCTTGCATTCCTGCATTTTGGCTAAGTTTGTTAAACAAACTGGAAACCACACAGCTCTTTATTGGACTCAGAGTTTCGTATTAATTTAGCAACAAAAAAAGTTACACTAAATCTTTCCGAAATCCCAGTTGAAAAAAATCCCAGACCGATGTGGCGCAAGTTATTTTTCTCTTATCTTCAGACTGTCACCGTGATTTAGTCGTAGACAACATCTTGCTTTATTTCATAAGTTTTGAAACTCTAAATTTTTTTGGAATCCCAAAGAAAAGAAGAACTAACGGAACAAGAAATCATGAATCAGATTCAGCCTCTCAAAGTTCCACTTTAAAAACAACATGGGCATTCTGATAATGCTTCAGGGTAAATTATTTAATGGAAGGATCACTTGAAATGATTCCTAAGAATATGAAAGCATTAAAGAGATCCCTGGCTATTTCCGTGGACTTGAAAATGACACTTATCTTTATCTCGGTCAAGATTGCTCTCTAGTAAATCAAAAAGAGCTCCTGATTCTGCTAAAAGTTGGTCAACAGTGTATATAAGTGCACTGATGTGCCTATTGTCCCCTGTCCAATTGTCTTTCCTTATCTCATATATCATATATATTCTCTCCATATATATATATATATATATATATATATATATATATATATATATATATATATATTGTTTTCGTAAATTTTCACGGGTATATGTATGTAGATTGTTCTGAGTTCGGGTTTTGCCCTGTGTAATATTTTGCATGTCTATGCGACGTTTCGGTGAAATCACATTCACCATCATCAGGCTAAAGTTCCAATCTTTGTGTTGTTGTAAAATGGAATGTTAGCAACTGTCATTTCTTCCTAGTATATAGTGTG